>NW_024108885.1:0-24973 GCF_013358895.1 Oreochromis aureus
GTGTGTAGATGGAGTATCGGCTGTGCTGGATTTGTCTCAGTGCTTCAAAGTTGCCCAGCAGTATATCACACAGCCACTGGGCATTCACACAAGGGATCTTCCACTCCTTGGCCTTCTCATATTTAAGCCCACTGGGTCTAAAGTGATATTAGCAAGACAACCATAAAACTGAAAGTGTGCTTGAGAAGTGAAGGTTCTCAAGCACACTGAAGGTTCAACCTTCACACAAGAAGGTTCGACTGAAAAATGTTTAAAAGAAAATGAGACATTTCAAACAAGTTGCAACAAAGTTGGGAAATAAAAGAGTGAAAATGCTGGACTAACAAAACAAACCATCTAATCTGACTAAAAAAGGTTAATACTTAGGATAAAGAGTCTTGAAGATAGTCCTTCACACATACAAATGAGGAGTACACTCCAAGAACGACATAAAACCAAAAGTAAGATTGTTCTTGTATAGTTTGAGTTCTATGGATATACTGCATGCAGTACAAAAGAATACCCAAAGAAGAACTCATCTACCCAACCCCAACTCTTACTCTTTGCAAATGAGAACAGTGTTACTGCGACAAAGATATCCGGTGTATCTGGCACCAGCCAGGTAGGCCATCAGTTTTAGATCATCTCTGTCAGCATCCATAAAACCAGTCACTGATATGATCTGAGGAAAGACGGCAACAAACAGAGAGCTGGAGTAAAGCTCTGACAAGCAGAAATACTTCCTGCCAATTGGAGTGCAGTATTTTGAAGTTCATTAAGTTCACCAAGTACAAAGATTGTAGAAAAGCTACTGTTAAAAGAAAAGGCAGACATACGTGCTGAGAGCAGGGTTTGGCTCCAGGAGGGAAGGCAAAAGGCAGATGTAACGTCCGGTGAGGAGGAACCATCCTCTTCTTCTTCAGCACAGTGTTAAGCCAGTGGGCGGTTACACAGCGTTTCCCCTCTCTGAGTGCCTGGCAGAGGAAACGTGCTTTTGGTTCAACTTCAACCAGCAGAAGCTCAGTATTTATCACAACATTCAGTCATACGCTTTCTCCTCTAGCCTTTGAAGCGGGTAATATCTATTCAAGGGTTTGTCTCATTCCATCACAACAAAGCATCAACATTTAGGTGATACTAAATGTTGCACTCCAGTTAAAGGCCAATAATGAATGAGTATGAAAACATTTATGATAGTCACACTGGGATTCCACACTCCATAAACTCTGTGTCTGTTCTCATGGGAGACATCCTTACCTGTACGTACATGCTGCTGACCTGACTTTCACACAGGAGATGTGTGCAGCGGCTGGTTAGGGTTGGATCAACTGAGCCTCCACATGCCTGAATGACCTGACAAAGGAGATCGGTAAACAAACACTGATCTCTCTGATGCTCAGCATTGTTTCCTGTCTTTCACCCTACTTGGGTATTCACACTCTCTCTCAGTGACTTACCCTCTTCCATGTAGCAAGGAGCTGTTTGTCAGCCATCTGTTCTGGATAGTCGGCAATACCAAACACACAGCCCAGGAGGAAGCCATCCTGTGGGACTGGGGAAAGAAAGAAATTACTGTCACTGAATCACAGACTGAAGATAGTGCAGGACTGACAGCAGTTTCAATCCTGCAGTTATAAAAGACCCAGCCTTCTATAGAAATTCATCATCTCAATCAGCAAGTGTTCTTTTCTTCTTAATTAGACTTAAAAGACTTGGACAGGTTCAGTCTGTGGTCACACAGACTTTGTGTGACTTGTGTTTTAGTGCGTTGTGTGATCTAAACTCATCCATTAAAGCACAAGTCACGCAATAACACAAAAAAATATCAACGAGCAACAGATAATCAGTCACTCTGTATTACTTGGAGTCTCCCATGTTGGAAAGAGCGGCGTGACAGCAGGCAGGTGGTGAAAACAGCTGCTGTCCTCTCAGCCATCAAAGCTGGCTCTTTCTCCTGTCTACGACCTGTGCTGCTGCTGACCGTGAGCACAGCAGCACATCAGTTTCTGTGTGGCCATTACACCACCTATTAGTTTTTAACCCAGTGACTATAAATGACCTTTCACCTCTGCTGGATAAAATGAAAATCACCACTTGTCTAAATGACATACTACCTGCTGGGCTGTTTAAAAATGTTCTCTCTGCCATTGGCTCCTCTACTGTAGAGATATGCAACGCCTCTCTTTTAACAGGTGTGGTCCCGAGGCCCTTTAAGCATGCTGTTGTTTTTCCGATATTAAAAAAGAGCAGTTTGGATCCAACAGAGTTTAAGGTCCATCTCCAAGCTCCCGTTATTGTCTAAAATTCTGGAAAAAGGAGTTTCAGATGAACTTGTGGCCTTTTTAGAAAAACACGAGATATATGTCAAATTTCAGTCTGGTTGCCACTCAAAGGAAACCACATTACTTAAAGCCTCTAGTGACAGAGTCACGGTTATGGTTTTGCAGGACTTTGAAACTGTCGATAATACCAGCCTGATAAACGGGCTCCGGGATGTAGTCGATGTGTCCGGTCTGGATCTGGAGTGGTTTCAGTCATACCTTTCCAACAGATCTTTTAGCATTTTTGCAAATCAGTTTATGTCACACTCTAAGAACCTGACTTGTGGGGTACCACAGGGTTCAGTTCTCGGACCAATTCTTTTTCTCCTGTACACGTCACCTCTAGGACTTATAATTAGGCAGTTCCCTGATGTGTCTTATCACTTCTACGCTGATGATATTCAGCTCCAAAAGTTGTTCTCTTTAATTAAATGCTTTGTTTAGCTTCCATTGAACAGTGGCTTGCAGGTAGGGCTGCCACTAGGGCTGCACGATTTTGCATTAAATGAGAATCACGATTGTTTTGCTTAGAATTGAGATCACGATTCTCTCACGATTTTCTTTTCCAATATAAATATTTATTGCACTTATTAACTGCACATCAGCTTCGTAACAGTTGAGACTGAACATAAAAACAATAAATAAACAAAAACAATAAATGCCTCACATTTTGTGGTTGCCGCAAAATGTTGTACTGCTTGAAATTCCGTCTCTTTCTATGTAAAATATAACAGGATACTGGAGTAAATTCTCTACCATCTCACACTTCTGTTTTATCAGTTCACTGACATTTATTCAGCTGTATGAAAACTATAACTTTAATCTCAGCCAAACCAATTTACCGAGGAACAAATAAAACAAAAAAAAGCCAAACAATAACATCTTTAAATTATCTGAGTGACTTATATATCATGTTTAACCTGAGTAGCGAAAGACCACGGTGGGTTTGAAAACGATGTGCCGGGAGTTCGCTGTTCTTGCCGGCTCTAGTGAGCCTTGAACCCTCTTAGCTATCCGGAAACATCAGAGCACTTTTGCAAATATGTGATGTCTTGATAAACCGAGCAGATATTTGAAGTTTACACAGCTACATTCTCGCCTGAAAATATGTTAAAAGATTATTTTGTAACCCAGAAAGAGTAATAAAAGTAATATTAAATCTAAGTAGCTGCCGCCATTGTTGAAAACTGGAATTGGCTGGGCCGCGCTATGAATTCTGGGATAGGTTGGGCCACGAAGGATACGCCCCACCCATCCTTCAAATCTGGGGAAATGAAGGATGCATTTTTCGGCCGCGTTTGGGGGAGTCTTCGAATTTGGACAGGCTTCGCTGCATCGCTGTAACGTAATTGGTCTACAAATGCGGTCTCCGAAGGATGCGGCCGCTAAATTTGGACACTGCTATGAAACCGGACACTGCTTCTTCTTCTTTGGGGTTCGGGGTCCAGCTGGCATCCGTGGACATGCAGTGCTGCCATCTTCTGTTTCAGTCCGTTATTACACTCTTAAATCCTACTACTTATTCCTGCATCTTTCGGGATCTTACAAAGCTTCAAACGACGCGTCGACTATTAATCGTCGACGTAATTGTGACTAGTCGACTAATCGTGGCAGCCCTACTTGCAGGTCAACTCAGAGAAGTCAGAAACAGTAATTATTGCTCCCGACAGCTAAATATCTGTAATCAAACAGCATCTTGGTTCTCTTGGCTCCTCTGTTCAGCCGAGCCTCAGGTACCTCAGTGTTACTTTTGAGTCTACCACATCCCTAGAGCAGTGGTTCCCAAACTTTTTCCAGCCACGTACCCCTTGAGACATGTCAGTCTCAGCCGCATACCCGCTGCTACCAACGACTCTCAGTGTCTATAAATACATTGCAATACCGCATGCATAAAATTAAATACTGCAGTAGATTATTTCTCACCACCAAATGAATTTATTAATATATTTTAGTAATGACAGAATTTAGTGTGTGTATAGTGTATCAAAAGATTTATTAGAATTCACCGTTTTGTCGAGAGCATAAAGGCCAGATATGAACTTTCATTAAACAGAACTTTATTTAATGTGATGATGTGCTTGAGCAGAGGCACACAGCTCTTCAATGTTTGGCTCAATTTGGAAAAGGCTGAGTCTTAAATCGTTTTCCACACAAAGTCTTGCTCTGTATTTTGTTTTCATGTTTGTTAAAGCAGAAAATCCCCTTTCGCATAAGTATGTGGTGGCGAAAGGCATCAGAGTCTTGACAGTGCGCTTAGCCAGCACAGGCTGTTCAGTGCGCAGTCCTATCCAGAAATCCGCCAGGGTCTTTTGAGCGTGTTCAACTTTTAGAGATCCATCTGTGGCGATCTCAATTAGGCTCTCCTGGTCAGACGGTAATAACAAGGTAGGCACGGGGAACGGGTGACGTATCCAATCATTTGAGCCGTCCGTCTCTGGGAAGTATCGGCGTAACTGTGCCGCCAGCTCCTTAAGGTGCGCATTACATTCACGCTTTACACTTTTTGATAGTGTGAGATCATTTGAGCACAGAAAATCATGCAGCACGGGAAAGACTTCAGTGTTGTTTGTGTCCATGCAGTTCTTCCAAAGGTTTAACTTCTTTATCATGGCCTCAACTTTATCTTGAACATTGAATATAGTTGCAGAAACGCCTTGCAATCCGAGATTGAGCTCATTCAGACGAGAAAATATATCACACAGATAAGCCAGGCACGTAAGGTACTCTTCATCATGCAAATGTTCAGACAGCTCAAAGGGATGGTTACTGAAGAAAACTTTAAGTTCATCCCTCAGCTCAAAGAAACGGGTCAGCACTTTCCCTCTAGATAGCCAGCGAACCTCTGTGTGGAGTAATAATGTCTCATGCTCGCTGCCCATCTCTTTGCACAACGCAGCAAATAAGTGGGAGTTCAGCGGCCTGGCTTTCACAAAGTTAACCATTTTTACACTCGTGTCCAAAACATGTTTCAAACGGACAGGTATTCCCTTTGTAGCAAGAGCCTCTCGGTAGATGCTGCAGTGTACCCAAGAGGCATCTGGCGCGACTGCTTGCGCCAAACCACACCAGCATGCACCATCAGTACAGATGGAAACCACACCTCCGTGTCTCCCAGTCATGGCCCGTGCACCATCAGTACAGATGGTGACACATCCGTGGAGTCATTCAGAAGTAGCTGCTGTAAACATTTTCTCTGACATAGCATTGAGTCCTAGGGATGCAACGTGTACCGAGTACAAAATCCGATACTTCTACCACACACGTTAAACTTAACCAGTAGTGTCCAGCTTTTAACACAAAAAATATCGTGTGTCAGAGTTGTACAACCTTTCTTAAACTCAAAGCGGTTTAACAAAGAAATAACTGTATAAATGACATGTCCTAAACAACCCAACTTATGATGACTCACTAAGTTCCTTCATGAATATTCACACATGGGCTCCACACGCATTCACACTTGTTGCAGGCCTGTTTGTTGCTCACGCCGGAGATGGAGTTAAATCTTCTTCCCCAGTAAGGCCAGTCTGACTTACATCCGTGGCACCAGTCATCCAGCTGTATTGCATAAAATTCACTGTGGAGTATAGCGGCGCAGAAGTAGCTGCTGTGAAAACATTTTCTGACATAGCATTGATGTCGCTTTCTAGTCACACACCGTGAGACAGTATTGTTTGATGATGGAATGGCAAATTATATTCAGGGTAGAGTTACATCACATAACATCAACTGTCAATAAGTCCATGGGAATTATGGACTGTATCGCTTATTTTTGCCTTTTCCCCCAACATTGTCCCCACCATATTTAAGGGCAGCAGGGAGAATGAGGTCCTCCACAATAGTGTGGTGTTTGTTGGTTTTAGCCACTCTGTAACTGACCATGTAAGAAGCTTGTAGTCTGTTTTTATTCATAAGATCTGGCACTTGAATGCAGGTTTTAGTTGTTGAAAGTGATTTTAGCTGTCCCTCAAAATATGCATCTAGAATCTTGGCTTTTTTTTTGCCTTTTTTTCATATTTAATGCAGCAGGGATGAGTGTGGTGTTTGTTGTTTTCTCTGTAAAATGTAAGAAGCTTGTAGTCTGTTTTATTCATAAGATCTGGCACTTGAAAAGTGAAGGTTTCATTGATTCTCTGAGACAATACTCTTTTGCAAAAGTGAAGGTTTTGTGAGCCTGAGGCAAAATGGCCAGGAAAATCCACCAATATTTATACACGTGAACCCCAGCGAAATATAATTGTCATTATATTTGCGCTTCTTTCATGAGGTTGTATTACAGTCCAAGCTGTCATGTCTCCCACTTTGATGCTCCGCATCAGACACTTCACCACTTTCCACATGACTGGCTCCAGCTATGCTAGCCACTTGGCTAGGAACCACAGACACATCCGTGCTAGCATCCAAATCTGACGAACACATTGTTGTTGAACAATCACCTGTGCGGTCACTGGAAAATACATCTTCAGATATAAGCTGATTGGTTGTTGTGGCCGGTGTCTCTGTGGTAGGGCCTTTTTTTCTCTTTAACCACTTGTCCATTTTCGCGCTGCACTGAATGCTTGGAGGCAACTTCAACTGTTAGGTGTCAGTAGGGCTGGGCTATATCATACCGTTCACGGTAATACCGGTGTAATTTTGGGCAACGATAGGAAAATGAAATATCGCGATAGAATATGGGTAAAACGCGCATGCGCAGTGCCTATGTTTACATACGCACATGGCGGCGACGCAGAATGAGAAGGGCGAAAGCGGATCGTTAAATGAAACGGATGAACCAGAATGTGTTTGTAAAAATGCTGCAACTTCAGTGGTGTGGAACTGGTTTAGCTTTCGTCCGTCAGATACACAACAAAGCACTATTTTTGGTAAAGAAAGCTAGCGGGCCGTCGTTATTACCGTGTTGTTTGGAAAATACGGCACACTTAAAATCAATCCTTTGATTTTTCTGAAAATCGTCAGTGCCCCTTATAATCCCACGTGCCTTATGTATGAATTCTGGTTGTGTTTACTGACCTCGAAACGATTTTATGTGGTACACGGCGCTCGAAAATCTGTCAAATGTTTCAGTACGACTTTGCTAAGCTACGAACCCGCACCGCTTGATGGATTGTCGGGGCACTACGGCTATCGTAGGCAGGAGCCTCGCGGAGTGATACGTACTGTGCTTCAACATAATATTACTGTATTGTGTGTGTATAACCTCTTTTTAAGTTTTGTGGATATTATACATGGTTATGCTGAGGATATGTCGGCCAATTTCCACTGGAAATGCCTTTTGGTTAAACTGTCAGCAAGGAATTTGCACTGTTAAATTTTTATATAATTTTAATGCACATAAAAAACAGCTGCTTGTTTAAGTGAAAATACATTGATGGGGTTTTTTGCACTAATAAAGTTGTGGAGTTGTAAAGTATTTTGTCTAGTGTCAATTATATCGTCAGTTATATCGTTATCGCAAATTTTCAAATGTATATCGTGATAAATATTTTTGGTCATATCGCCCTGCTCTAGGTGTCAGTCATTTGGGCAAGTCACGCCCATGTATTTTGTCAGAGCTATTTTTTTGCTGAACACCAGAGGGTGGTATATAGTCATGTATTTAATAGCTACACAAAACTGCATTAGCGCAAATTTCAGCTTTTTAAATTTGTGATCCCCACTCCAACCCCGACCCTCGCGTACCCCCTACAGCCACTTGCGTACCCCCGAGGGTACGCATACGCTAGTTTGGGAACTACTGTGGTAGAGCATGCAGCTACTTTATTGAGGGCCCAATAAAATTATATTTGGCTCATTCCATTTCAAGTCATGACATCGAAATAAAAACTTTATGGGCCAAAGTTTGGGTATAGACAATGATTGTACTAAAATTTTAGCTTCAAATAGCACAGTGGTGCAGTTGTTCCCTCACAGCAAGAAGGTTCCGAGTTTGAATCCACTACTGAATCTGTGTGGTTTCTTTCCAGGTACTCCAGCTTCCTCCCACAGTCCTGAGATGTGCACCTGAAGGCCCTTCACATCAAATACGGCATGCGCTGTGCTCACCAATAACTGCGCTCTGCTTGTACTTGATGCTGAAATACCAGCTCGTGTACGTATTACTTCTAGGGTGGGCTATTGTAATTCATTATTATTGGGCTGTCCCAAAACCTCCAATGAAAAGCCTTCAAGCTGATCCAAAATACTGCAGTTAAAGTACTGAGAAGGACTAGAAAGAGAGATTATGTTTCTCACATACTGGCTTTTCTTCACCAGCTCCCAGTTAAATCCAGTATCTAATTTAAAATAGTTTTCATCACATACAAGGTCTTGAATAATTAGGCCCCATCTGATCTTAAAGACCTCAAAGTATCACACCACCCCAATAAAGCACTTTGCTCTCAGACTGCTGTTTTACTTGGATTTGGAATGGTCTGGTTCTGTGTCTGCTCTACTGGAGCACTCAAAGTGCTTTAGTAGAGCATATAGCGTATATAGCGTATATCTCCAGTACGTAGTTCCCAACTGCCCTGCTGAAATGACACAAGGCCTTCCCTGAAATAGCCTCAAACTGTTATATACCTTTCAGCATTCATAGTTTTAGCCATTTTTGGCCCCCCATGACATCTTACTTGGGAACTGTAGCAAGCAGTAGGGCTGTGCGATATGACCAAAATCTCATATCCCGATATAAGAATTCTATCGTCCCGATAACGATATAAATCACAAAAATGTAACATTTTCTGTAAATTATGTGAATCTCGGGCAGCTCGACTTGCGGGAAGTGTTTCCAGCTGCGCGTCATGTAGCTGGAGTCAAGTATTTTAACAGATGCATAAAACTATACATTTTTAGACATAAGTTGTAACGGCCGCCGTTTTCTTTGT
This sequence comes from Oreochromis aureus, assembly GCF_013358895.1. NCBI lineage: Eukaryota > Metazoa > Chordata > Actinopteri > Cichliformes > Cichlidae > Oreochromis > Oreochromis aureus. Next base: position 9,164 of record NW_024108885.1, read on the forward strand.
GAGTATTTATTACACGGTGTGCTGCGGGGAAAAGCCTGTTCTAACGTTTGAGTCTAAGGTTTGTTTTTTAGCACCTGGGGGCTCTTGTTTTGCTTCTCATCCGTAAATAATCTGCTCTTTCACGTGATTGAGTTTATTTTGAAAAGTTTCAACAGGATCTTGAGCTTTATTGTGAAGCGTTTATGTGGAACATAAACAAGCGGACACGCGATAGTGTTACCGTCGTTGTTGCTAACCGCAACGCATAAAAACAAGCGCTTGTCCGTCCGTAGTGTGGTTAAATTAAATATAAGAGAGGAAGAGAAATTACGAAATTAATATAGCCACTACAGTGACCATCAAAACGATGAAAAAATATTGCCGTAAACAGTTTATTTTGCGACACCACGAAACAAACGATAGCGTAAAATGAAATGATAAACGTTTTTATATCGTCATCCGATATATATCGTTATATCGAACAGCCCTAGCAAGCAGCATATTTAAAAGGAGCTCATTTATTGGATGAAGGTGTACAATTTCTCAGTTTAAACTTTTGTTATGTTATTTATGTTTTGTTGTGAATAAAAAAAAATGGCTCATGTGATTTCAAAATCTTTCGAATTAAAAGAAAGTCCCAACTTTTCTGGAATTTGGGTTGTATTCATTTTTAATAAACTCTGGCTCTCCTCCATAATGTGTCTTTTGTCTTGGGTTTCCCCCCCTCACCCCCAGCCGGTTGTGGCAGATACCTGCCCCTCTCTGAGCCTAGTTCTGCCAGAATTTTCTTTCTGTTCAAAATGATTTCTTCCTTCCCACTGTTGCCAAGTGCTGGCTTAAAAGGTGCTCTTTAACTGTTGGGTCTTTTCTCTGTATTATTGTAGGGTCTTTACAATATAAAGTGCCTTGACGCAACTGCACAATATAAATTAAATTCAACTGAATTGAACTAAACTGAAAAAAGATAAATTTCTTTAATAAAATAGCCCATTCACCCCCCTTAAGAACCTGAAATTTTCTCTTACCATAGAAATGAATCAGGATCTGTAATTTGTGAAAGATGCATCAAAAATCAAAAGTCTGAGTAAAAATTATTTTTTTAAAAAACAAACTAAAACTAAACTGTCGTGCACAAACTTAATATGATTAAAAGTGCAAACAACAATTAGTGAATATCTGAATGGTATATTGTGGTAAATGGACGGATTCTTATATAGTGCTTTTCTACTCCCGGAGCACTTTATACAACATGCCACATTCACCCAATAACACCCATTCACACAAGCACTTCCTTCTATGCTTTTGTTTACTAACTAACATTGAAACAACATCCCTGGGGAGCCAGGGATCGAACCACTAACCTTCCGATCAGTAGATGACCTGCTCTACCTCCCGAGCTACAGCCACCCCAGTTGTGTCACACAATGATGCAACATTAGACACATAGAATTTCACATCAAAGTTTTCTAAGTCACAAAAATGAACAAAATGCTATTTTAACTCTTATTATAACTTGGAAAACATATGTATACTTTTCATATTCAAGGCCCACGTTTTAGACGTGCACATTGCCCTGCAGCAGTCTTACAACTGAGTTCAACGTTAAAATGTACTAACTGGTAGTAAAAACTTAATCTAGCATATTCATAAAATTATTAAAATTCTTGCACTATTACTACTAATCCCTTTTTCATTGCTCTTAATTGTTTGACATTTCTTTTTATGACAAAAAATTATTCCCGTACTTTTAAATGTTTTGATCTTTTAAACTTTAACTTCAGACTCAGACTCCTACAGGGCAGTAGGTCTAAACAAAATTATTTTTTCTCTGTTGTAATTTCTCAGTCATTTAATTTTCACACTTTTCAATGTGTGGAAAAAAGGCCTGAACATGGATGGTTGGGTCGAAAATGATTTTTTTTTAAAAATGTGATCATTTAAATACAATGAGTGAAGTTTCACTCTGGCCTTCTTTAGTTCTAGCAGCATAAATGTGACCCTAGCCCACAGTAATCAAGACTTAACTCACTTTCTTGGCCCGGCTCGTGTCCAAACAGCTGGGAGACGTGAGGAGGCTGCTGGAGCTGTGGCTGCAGCATAGCTGTCTGCTGCTGCTGCACGGCCTGCTGGTTCTGATGCTGGTTCTGCAAATGCTGCTTTTGTTGCATCTGATGGTGCTGTTGCATGAAGTGCTGCTGCTGCTGTTGTAGATGCTGTTGGTGCATCTGCTGTTGATTCTGCTGTAACATCTGCATTCTTTGCTGCTGCTGCAACTGCTGCAGCTGTTGTTGCAGCAGCTGTTGCTGCTGCAACTGCTGTAGTCCAGGCCGTAAGGGCTGCTGGGGTCGCAGCTGCTGCTGGGAGAACACATGCTGCTGCTGTTGCTGGGAAAACATCTGCTGTTGCTGCATTTGTTGCTGCTGCTGCTGTTGTAGGAACTGCTGCTGCTGTAGAGGCAACTGTGGGAACCCCTGTTGTTGAGCAGCCTGTGGCTGTTGTTGTTGGTGGTGTTGTAGCTGCATCATCTGTTGTTGCTGCTGAAGGTGCATCATGGGGTGCTGTGGTTGCTGTGATAACTGCTGATGTTGCTGAGCGGCCTGGTTTGACTGCTGCTGTTGTAGTAATTGCTGCTGCTCGGCTGTCAGGGGCTGACTGGTCAGTTTGGCCTGATTGAAGAGAAGAACATTGGTGCTGTTCAGGGTCTGAGCATGACTCTGATTCGTCTGCTGCTCCAGTGGCTTTGTTTGATTAGCAGGCTGGATAATCTAGAAAAGAGATGATCAAATGAAATGAGAAAATGAGAATTTGCTGGGGGAACAGCAAATTGAAGATGTTTTCAAAAAGAAAGCCATGAGGAGCACATCTGGAAACATACCCACTGTAAGAGACAACTCAAGGAGCATGACCCCCTAGTGTCAGGTTGTCTAGAGTCAGACTTTCCACACAATTTTGTGTTCTCCAGCAGCCCGTCAGTCACTGATAGTCTCTTGGACAAACTGGTGACTGTGTTTGTCTGACACAGATCAAAACATTTATTTCAATTTTATTTAAACAACGCCAAATCACAACAGCAGTCACCTCCAGAAAAACGAGGTGAAGTACCAAAATCTTGGCTGACCTGCTTGCTGCTTATCCGAGACAGCTCAGATCTCCTATTGTTCCTGTGTCTTTATGTTTTGTTTGGTCCCAAAACTTGGAATTATTTCCAAAAATCTTGTTTATTTTTATTCTCCGATTTAAATACAGTTGTATGAGATTAAATCTCTTCTTTTTACTTTGTCTTGATGATAACATAACCAGTGTTGGGCAAGTTACTTTGAAAACGTAATTATTTATAGTTATTAGTTACTTCTTCAAAAAAGTAACTGAGTTACAAGATTCTAAAAGTAATTAATTACTTGAAAAGTAACTATTGTGTTAATTCAAAAAAAAAAAAAATGTTTAGCCCTTTGGGGTCCAGGGTGTAATTGGCCATTTTAACCACTTTTGATTTTCCCTCTACATTTCACCTTTAAAAACTATTTACTTTGCCTTGTTTGGTATCATTCTTTTCAGCACAACCTCACGTGTCTGAATTTACAGTTATGTTTTCATTTTGATAAACTGTATTAACACAATTGATCTAAAATCCAAGTAGTAAAAGTTATATTTTTTACTGTAACAACCACAAACATGTTTGTGGAATCATATTTCATAACTTTAAATGCAAATATAAATTGTCAATTTAAAAATCATATGCACAGGTTTTGTAAACAAAGTTATTTGCAGCCATTTATCTTATACCCTTTTTTTATGACCATTTCAAACTATTTACATAACAATCAGGTGTTCTGCATTCAATAAGATGCCACACAAATTATTTGTGCCACTCCAAATATTTCTGTCCACTATAAAGGAGAACATCACAGCCTGATACCTGCAGGTCTGACAGCAGCAGCTGTATCACTGCTGTTTTCTACCTGGAGACAGCAGTCGCCTCATTGTTCTGACACACAACACAAAACTATCCACAAGACAACACACTAACTACACAAGACAACACATTAACTACACACTCCAAACACGCTAAACGTCACAAATCTCTCACATCTCAAAACTCTCTCTCTCTTTTTCTGCTGTCTTTCTTTCACTCTCTCTCTCTCTCTCTCTCGCCGTCACTCCTAAAACTTCCCCCTCTTCCTAAATAACCAAATGGCATGTTGCCATATAATTTTTGATTGGTCAACATGGTGCATTTTTCCACCAACATGAAAGAGCTGTTTTTTGTTTTGTTTTTTAATTTTTTGCTCATAAGCAGAGCTTGCGCTTGCTAGCGCTGTCCTTAGACAATAAACATGACGAAACTATTGAGGAAAAAACGCCGCATATATATTGTTTATCATGACTCTGGTTTTTACGTGGCCTATCAGCACAAATTAAAAACTGGTATATATCACCTTGTTGCTTTGTCATCTTGAAGTGGTCATGTGATTGGCTTACCACGACTACTTTATTCTTCCTCAGTCAAACAGCAGCACTCATGCGATTGTTTTGCCCCCTAGCTCCAGGTGTTGTGCCAAAAAGTGATCGTCTGTCCGTGGGAGCGCGCGCAGCTGTTTTAAACCTGTAGCGCCCAGATTACTTACAGCTACTTCCGTGCAACTGATATAACGTGTGGTAAGCTAAAGACAGCTTCAACTGTCTGTTTGTTAAAAAATAGTAACGCGACCCCACTGCATTTTCTTGTTAGTAACGGTAACGGCGCTGTAACGATAGAAATAGTAATTAGTTAAGATTACTCGTTACTGAAAAAAGTAATGCCGTTATTCCCATCACTGAGCATAACTATTTATACATGTACATGACATCATTACAGCCTCTATATAAAAAGACTTGGTCACCATTCCCCAGTGGTTTGTAAGCCTTATGTCACCGTAACTTTTTTCAAACCAGATATTAGTTGCAGCAGAAGATCTGAATGAAAAACTAATAAAGCAGGATTTATGGTCCAGCAGAGGTTGAGAGTTTGTAGTCTGCTCTGCTGTCGCTGGAGGCAGTGTACAATACATGCGTTCCAGCCAGTCTGTGGAGAACTCTTGCTTGCGTTGTAGTTAGTCTGTCAGCCAGCCACAAAGAACAGTGAAGTTCTAAAATCCAAAGAGTTGAAGTGAAACTGAATGTTAGAAAAAAAAGAAATTTGTCACTGCAACCTAACTGCGCACTTCATGCTTGATTTTTTAAATGTTTTAAGCCTGTTTGTTTTTTTGGAGTTCCCGTTCCCAGTGAACTCCACTGTCACTTCCTGCTTTGTTGTGACCCACAACTAATCAACTCTTACCACTCTTACGTTATTTGCTTCTAGTGATGCGCAGTCAGAACCATGGAGAGCTGCAACAGAGAATGTCTGCAGTGGGTCAAAAGCCCCTCTCCCCCCTCTGTCCAATCGTAATTGTGTACATGGATGGACACATTTGCTAAACTATAAATCCCCTTTAACACTGCATGCTCCTAACTGTTCTGTCCATTCAAGACCTGAAGTCTTTATTGGATCATAAGGTGATTGTGGGGGACAAAGAAGAAGCTGCCTTTCCACTGATTTCTACACCAACGGGTGTGTTGCAACCCGAAAGTGTGTTTTTTATATTGTCATACTGCGATATTATGTTCTGCTATCTCAGATTCAAACTGCACAATATTTTCATTCACCAAATTTCAGAATCTGAAAATTTGGGTCACGGCTTATCGTTAAGAGGTGATGATGGTGCGTCCTGAAGCCAGACAAGTTGAGAACCACCGTTTTATACAATTGGATTTGGAAGCCAAGTTCAACTTATACATACACAATATGGTCAGAATTTGTAGCGTGTTACCTGTATTGGCCACTAGTAAAAATGCCTACAGCCAGCATAGAAACCCCATTAACCTAATGTGCATGTAGATTAGAAGACGTACCCAGAGAGAAGCCACACAGGCTCTTCTTCTGATTTTTGTTTCCGTCTGTATTTTAATGTAGTGCTACTCATTCGGACTCCATCCAGGAAACTTCAAGCTAAGCGGGCAGGAACAGCTGTGACTGGGTATGCTATGTGTAGCTGTGTTGTTGGGCGGGATTTAGGGAGTGCTAGATTTGCTTCTCATTCTATTTGATGGAACATGCATTTTTTTGTATTGGTTGATCAGATTAACCGTGCGAAGTCAAAATCACGATTGAGATTCAAATGTGAGTTGACGTGTGCAGTCTTATGGAGCATCCATCCACTCAGCATAAATCACCACCCAAGACACAGTGAATATCTCAATGAAATCTTCTATGCACCCTGTGCTCCCACTTTGCAGTACTATCCAAATATTCCATCTATGCTGTTCTAACATCTGTACAACTCTTAAGGTTTACGACCCTGTCTGTAATAGCTACTGCCCCGTCTTACTTTCTTCAACAGCACGTGTGTCACTGTCATAGTGCAAAAGTAATGATTCAAAATGTAAAATAAAACCAATAAACACAGAAAACAAATAAACACTCAAAGCACACTCCTTTAGCATTGTTTCCTTTCTAGCCAATGTAAGAGTGTTGGTGAGAAGTGCTGGTGCTCAGTGGAAGCAGGCTGTGTTTCTTACATGAACGCTGGCTGCTCGATTGGCAGGCTGTATGTCGGAGTTGTTGGTGATGTTGCGGAGCGTTCTAACAGCCGGGCTCCACCCTGACATGTTCTCTGGAACAGATACACCTGAAGAGGTGAGAGAAGTAGCATCTTCATTGACAGGATATTGCATCAGGAGTAACAAAACAGAAATCATACAATTTAATACATTGTGCTCAAAGAAAAACAGAAAAAAAAATATTAATGATATTTACTTTTTTAAACATCATTAGAATGTTCTGGGCATTTTTCACTTTTATTGGACAGTGCAGAACTGAAGAGTAGACTGGAAAGTAAGTGTGTGTGTGTGTGTGTGTGTTCCTGTCTAGCTATCTTTGTGAGGACCGAAATCTGCCTTCTACTATACTTGTGAGAACCAACAGTAACTTGTGAGGACACACAACCCAGTCCTCACAAATCTGAAGGCCTTTTTGAGGCTCAAAATGTGGTCTTAGTGTCACGGTTACAAGTAGGTTATGGTTAGGTTTAGGGTAAGGGGCTAAGGAAACCATTATGTCAATGAAGGTCCTCACTAAGATAGCTGAATGGGCTTGTGTGTGTGTGTGTGTGTGTGTGTGTGTGTGTACATGTAAACAAAATCTAAACAACACTGAGTTTGGCTCTGCTGGCTGCTCTCCCACCGCACTAAATCCTGTGAGCTCACCCTACTCACCTCAGCATCAGGGAATTTTCTATGGCATGTTTTCAGACATAAATGTCTAAGTTTTATTTAGAGAAATACTCAATGACTGACCGCAGTTTTCTTGGCTAATTCCGACTTGCAATTTTTCTCTCCAAAAAGTAGCTATGTTAATGCTGAAACAAGCAAGAAAACAAGGTAAAATATTCCCTCCAAACAAAACGTACAAATTCTAAAAGCGCAAATCAGTCCGTGCATGATTACATTGCTCTGCCCATCAAAAAGCCACCTGCATGAATATGGTTCGATCCCTGGCTGCTCGAGTCTACATGCCAAATATACTAACTCCAAGTTGCTCTCTGATGCATCCATTGGACTGTGAATGTTAGATAGAAAGCGCTTACATGGTAAAATCATAGAAAAAGTTCTTGTGTGAATGGGTGAATGAGGCAAGTTGCATGAGTGATTTGAGTGCTCAAGTAAAGTAGAAAAGTGATATATAAGAACCAGTCCATTTACAAACAAACAAAATCAACTTTTCTTCAATGCAAAAAATTATTTTCATAATAAAAGAAATTCTTACACTTTAAAATTTCCCACAAACTGCACTCATTTCAGGGCTCTAGACTAACTTTTTGACATGGGCGCACCGGTACGCCTAACTTTAAAAATTTAGGTGTACCGGCACAAAAGTTAGGCGCACTCAAATTTTTCAACCGCATCGCTTAACACCGGAGTTTTACATGTGCACTTTCTTTGGGGGGAGTCAGACAATATTCATTTCTGAATTATTAACTAACAAACTTGTGCTTAAAGTGCTTTGTCAATATTGTAGAAAATGTTAAACTTAATCATCATCTTGGCTCCTCTGACGACGTGTTTGCTGCTGCCTGCTGCTGAAAGGCAGTGGGGAGAGGGGACACTTGGGCAGTGCATTTATTGAAGCATATAATGTGTTTTCTGGATACACTGCTGTTTTTTCAGCATTCAAAGATTGATGGCACCGTGTCAGAGCTGGCTATGAATTTCAGATGGATCAGTCCTTAACACAAAAGTTATCAATAGTTCTTTTCATCTTTTCTTATTACCCACAGCTACATCCACTTCTGTCAGGCTTAGGCTGCTCACTAGGGCTGAGTATCATCACTGATTTCTATAATCCATTCGATTCCGGTTCTCAAAGTCCTGATTCGATTCAATTTAGCCTCAGACAGTCAGAAATATTATAATTCTGATCATTTATCAGTACTGATACACATGAGACTTCATCAGAATTGTGAACATCACAGCAGATGCCTTTGTGTCAAAGTAACTGAGAATAAAACACAGAAAAACATGAAGGAGATTTTCCTGGTCTGGCGTTTTATAGCAGATAACCTTAAAAATATTCTGCAATATTCTGCAATTTTGCATAATTTTAAGAAGTTTAAATTTCTTCAGTATTGAACAGCAGAAATTAGGCTTTCTTGTCCGAGGTCATATAAGTGAAAAAAAGAAAAAGAAAAGAAAAAGACCGCGGCCGACAGCGCTGTAAACTGGGTAGACTGGTGGGTAATAAGCGAATGAATAATGCAGAAAACAGAGATTTGAGACAGCAGCTCAGAATCAGCGCAAAAAAGACGGAAACACAGCGCGGACCCGACGCATCAGAATCGCTAAGCTCCGACAGCGTGTCCGTGTTCGGGCCATGGGGTGAGAAAGCCGAGAAAGACAAAGCTGATTCTGATGCGTCGGGTCCGCTCTGTGTTTACGTCTTTGTGTGGAATCCGTTAATGAATTGATATCGCTTTATTCAAGCCACTCACCTCTCTCTTCCACCTGCACTTTCAACTGGACCACGGCCAATCAGAGAGGTCCCGCCCCTGACTATCTCTGATTGGTTTAGTCCACGATAGGGGCATAATGTGTGTCTGTTGTTGACCACACGGAGTTGCAGAGATTTTTTTTTTTGTTACCCGAAAATATTTGGTCGCACCGGTGCGACCAAATATTTTTTTTTTTTAGTCGCACCACTGAAAAATTTGGTCGCATTTGCAACCAAATTGGTCGCACTCTAGAGCCCTGCATTTACAGGACCTATTCTCAATGAAACAACTGAAAACGCAGTGCTTCGGGCAGCACCGTATACCTCTCTGCAACCAATTTCCTGCTAATGATTGGCTACAACTGTTCACAGAATATGCACTTTTCCCCATCAACATGTGGTTGCCGGGAATCGCTGACGGGTCCAGAACCAATGGAGTTTTAGGAATCGATTCCATAGCGGCTATCACCAGTTTCCAACAACCACTAACTGACTTGTCAGGGAGGACTGATTTTCCTTGTGACTGGTGGTTACCAGGTCATCACAAAGCAAATTTTTAGGCCCAAATCATTAATTGCTGCCTTGAGGAGACTGTTGTTGTGATTTGGTGTTACATAAATGAAACTGAATTAACCTGATTTATATGAGCCAGAGGTCTCTCACTTTATAACTGTTTATGTTGGCAAAGGATGTGAAGCTGCACAAATCCAATGCTCTCTCTGTTGCGCACATGATGCATTACAGTGGCTTAACAGTGTTGCATTAATTTTTATTTCCACAAATACTTCCCATACTATCTGACATTTCTCAACACACAGTGTGCAAGAGAATCTAATGCAGGCCTGAGCTGAAAATGAAGCTTTTAAAAACCTACCTTGCTGTACGGAGTGAGCGATGGCGGCAGCAGCAGAGCGAGCCTCTGCAGGCACGGCACCGCCACTACCGGGCACAGGAGGCACATTCGCACATAAGTTGATCAGCCCACTGCCTGTGGACGACACTGGGTCTTTGATGCCGGGTGGCCCACTCCGACGCCTGGCTGTACCAGTTGTAATAGGGGGAGCTGGGGTGACCACTTCAGCTGGCGTCCAGTTGAGGTTGGTGCCCTCCTTCTCTGTGGAAGAGTCGTCGTCGGAATCATCAAACATCCGTTCGCTGCGGCGCTCGGGTTTGCGTGGAGAGGTCGGGGAGACAGAATTCAGTCTTTTGGGTCCCGGTCGTCTGCGGGGGCTGGACTCCTCATCTGATGAGCCACCACTGGACAGCCGGGATCGCTGGGGGCTGTAGCTTCCATCAGAATGATGGTTGTATGACTCTGCTTCACTCTCCTCCTCTTCCTCTGGCTCCACATATGTGAGTCTGGGGTGATAGAGTGCCTCCTCCTTCCTGGCTTTATCTTTAAATGGTGAAGAGAGGGACAGGTTATTACAGATCTTCTGACTGACTTATAATGGCTCACAGTGATTACTAGCACCTCCATTATTGGTCAGAATTTATAGATTATTAAAGTTGAATAAAGCTGGGCATACACTGTGCGATTTTTTCAGTCGCGTTATTCAGCTTCTGCTCAAACAGCACGATTGACTCGCAGGGGTTATAAGTTCGCAGGTCACGATTCAGGGTCTCACACTATACGGCCCGATGCTCTGATGCGACCTGAGTGCTCACACTGTGCGTCCATAAAAATGAAGGTTATAACAGAAAATCTGTCGCTCGCTCTCCCTCTCTGTCTTTCACTCACACAGACACGCACACCACCACCATCAACTTTGCTAAATAGCTAATGAAAAACATTGATCAGGCAGCTGTGATTGAGCAGCAATGTAAATCCAACTGTTTTCATGGTTGTTGTGGTCGTGATAATTTTGTGAGGCCACATCGAAAAGGCTCGGATGAGCTTTCCAAAGTTCTACAAGTGCCTCCATCGCTTGTGTCCAGATCACAAGCTGCACTGCTGTGCTACTCCGTCTTTTTCACCGACATTTATGTGTTTGCGTGTGCGCAGTGTGAGCGGCTGCGGTGACACCCTCACGACGGTCGTGAGGATTTCAAACAGGTTTGAAATCCTCCCGACCAAGCGATTGATGATCGGGAGCTGGTCGTGAGGTGTTAATCGCTTCTCGTTACCCCACGTATACTACACGATGCACCACACACGATGAAGGCGAAACTCGGGCCGATCAACAAAACGGTCGCACGACTCAAAAATCGGCTCAAAATGGGCCAAAAATCGCACAGTGTATGCCCAGCATAAGGAAAATGAACTGATACAGGAATAAACTTTCTTTTTCCAACAAAAGTAGTGAAAATGCCCGTTTCTCAGCAATTTAGTCCAAAACCAAAGATATTCAGTTCAACATACAATGTTAAACAGAAAAATACAGTTTGAAGAAGCTGATAATTAACAACTTGCCTTTAAAAGAACAACTTGATAAAACGCATCATTAGACTGCCTGCACTGATGTTACCTTTAACAGAATCTGTGATCCAGTCAGGGGTGACAATCTTGATGCCGGAGTGCTTCAGAGCACACTCAAATTTAGCCTGGAGACAAAAATACATACACACACACACATATATATATATATATATATATATATATATATATATATATATATATATATATATATATATATATATATATATATATATATATATATATATATATGCAATCAAATACCATCTGTAGTGAAAATAAATAAGTGAACCTATGAAAAGTCAGATATGACTTTTGTCAAGAAGAAAGTAGCAGCTAACACCATATCAGCACCGATGGTAAAGAATGAACTGTGGCACCAAGCTAGTTTAGATTCAGCTCAATGGAGCGCACACTCACCCCTTTTGGTTCCTTCAATACTAAATGAGTGACCTTCTTGTTTAGGTTAAGCTGGCATTCTCCTCCATAAAAGGTTATGTAAGCCCACAGGGCATTGAGATCATCAGGAAGCTGTGTACAAACACAACAAACAAGCTTCACATTTTTCAAAGTGAGTACAATACCACCGAACATATACAGTGCATGTCTACACACCTGATAGTGACCCTTCTCATTTTCTCTCTCTCTCACACACACACACACACACACACTTACTCTGGGAAGACAAGCTGTGACACCAAAAAATATCTGCCCCGATTCTGGCGAGAAGCCAGTAACTCTGTGATGTTCTTGGTTATGGAAAAAGTAAGAAAGGGAGAAGCCACTCTTATTTGACAATTTGAGGTAACAAGTCCATTCCTGTGAATTCATATTTGCCTGTTATTACCAATATGGTTACGTTAGTCTCTAGGAACAGACTGATGTTTAAAAAAAGGATTTGACCAGTAGCTGATGCTCACATTGTTGTGAACTGTTTTTGTTTTTCATAGGTCTAGTTATTACCCTTCAGTACCAATCAATGAATTAATATTGATTTATGTATTGGCAAACAGCAGTCTGAGCTGTGCTGGTCTGGACAACGGAAGGATACGGTAACAGGTCTCCACATCGGACTGACAGAATGACCCAGGATGGCTGAAAAACAGAAGTCAAGCAGAACTGTAAGTCAAAGGCTGACAGCGTGTCTGTAAGCTGCTGGTACAGACTCAACCAGAATGCATAAATGATCAGGCAGAAAAAATACTGCTGTATGACAATTTTATGGCAGAGGAGCTAGAGCTGTCTCAAAAGTTATGTTGTTACACAATCAAGTGAGAAACAGAAAAACTTGGAGTAGTGAGTATGTTGTAACACAACCCTTACCTTGACAACAGGAAGGTCAAAAACCTCTCTTGACTCGCCCACCTCAGGGTTGTCCCCATCCTCTGCAATGATGTGAGTGGCCAGTGCATTGTAGGACACCTCCTTTGCTTTTCCTGCTTTTAGCAGCTGCACCACCTACAGTACGAGCAGAGAATTCCATCAAGTCCCACATCAGCTTGGGGACTATACATTATGAAGTTACATCAATTTAACTAACTAACACAGACACTGTGGGGCGATCGTGGCTCAAGAGTTGGGAGTTCGCCTTGTAATCGGAAGGTTGCCGGTTCGAGCCCCGGCTCGGACAGTCTCGGTCGTTGTGTCCTTGGGCAAGACACTTCACCCGTTGCCTACTGGTGGTGGTCAGAGGGCCCGGTGGCGCCAGTGTCCGGCAGCCTCGCCTCTGTCAGTGCGCCCCAGGGTGGCTGTGGCTACAACGTAGCTTGCCATCACCAGTGTGTGAATGTGTGCATGAATGGGTGAATGACTGGATATGTAAAGCGCTTTGGGGTCCTTAGGGACTAGAAAAGCGCTATATAAATACAGACCATTTACCATTTTACCATTTACTGTGGGAGCCACAACTTCACAAAGTTATTTCGAACTAAATAGGTCAGAAGGATAAGTGTGGGTAAATACAGATACAAATACTGATATTCTTAATAAACTGTAGATGCTCTGAGCACAGTGTTTCCAACACAAAGTCTTGTGGAAGTATATTTTGTGATTTCTTTATCATCCATGTGAGAATATCAGTGATTATGAAAGCTCAGTTGCTGCTAACCAGAGAGCTTTGATCTAGTGTTTCTCTACAGGCAGGCTGCTGTTGTTGGCTTTCTCAGTGTCAGTCAGCAGTCTCAGCTCACTCTCAGTCAGACAGGTGGCAACTCCTACGTTTCTGACTGCAAAGAGGTGGACACTTGGTTTTATTGTAGCTCACCAATGTTGCTTAGGAGAACAAGGACTACCAGCTAAAGTCCAAGACCTTAAAGTCTATCCACACCAACTTTGGACAACATCCACATTATGAAAACTGAAGACTAATAGTCATCACCTTTTGGAGGAGGAGCACAGAGTCTGAGAGACAACTTCAAACTACCTTCACCCAGGCACCGATTCAGGGCAACCTCCAACATTTTAATGAGGAAATCTTATTGGCAAAGGAGCATTGTTTAAGCTGACGCCTGTGGCAACTATCTGGCAGTGTGAGCACTTATCTAAGAAGGCCCATCCCTGACAAACAAAATTGTGACTAGTGGATTTCAAAGGCTGTAACGCTTCAATTAAACTTTGTATCAAAGATTTGACACATTTCATTTATATCTTGATGCCTATTTTTATCACTGGAACTATTTCCACACATTCTGATCTCGGACATGATCCCTTAAGAGACAGCAGTGTCAGATCTGTTGCTGGCAGACCAAAAACCTTGCTGGTTTAGGGTGTAAATGTCAGCATATTATCGTGACTGTAAATATGTGCAAAAATATATTTGTTCAATGCAATCTTCAAGACTAAACCGCCATTAAAGCCCCTTCGCACTGGCTGAAAATTGGTCTGTCACATCCCTTAACATGGACTGCATGAAGCACTAACAACCGATCATTTAAGAAATGAAAAAGATGAGAAGCCCTGTGCTCCACCCAAATCTAGTGTTAATATTAACATGTTTGATAATAATATTACAATTATTACCTGTGTGCCATAATAAACAAAGACGGAGCTGGTTACTGTAATTTTTCAGTGAATGATACTGATATAAGAAAAACTGAAATACTTTTTTTGATAAATTTTTTATCTCTCCTACCGTGCACTACTTCATTCTAAAGGAAGACACGGCACTGTCCACCACACCTCTCTGCTCTGAATAAGTGTAACTGAGCCTTTAACCGCAGCCAGACTTCAACACGACCCACTAGATTTTAGAATGTGAGGTTTTGCTTGGAGCAATCCCAATAAGACATCAATCCACGAGAAGACCGTAAAAGATAATTGTATTGTTTGTTCTCGGTGCAGATTCAAAGCGTCTGGATAGTGCCATTTGACAGGAAGGACGGCTCTTTACCACAGGTGTTCAGTACCAACGAGTGGAATTGCGGACACATGCGCAGTAATGGGCGAATAACTGAGGAAGATGCTGACAGTCATAGGTTGATGAAAAGTAACACAATACACTGGCAGTGCAGCGTTTCACTGCTTATCAAAAGTGCCAAGCAATATTACTGAGGCTAATCGTTTAGAAAAAAAATGCTAACAAGCGGCAACAGCAAGCCTGAGCCTCACAAACCGCAAGCTAGAAGCTAGCAGCTAACATGCAAAACTCGCAGCTAGTGCTAAAGGGCTGCGTGAAAGTGCAGTTTGAAGGAGCTTCTGCACAAAGTATTCAGTGAGCGAGCGTCACTTGAAAGTCTCAAGCACCGTTACGTGGGCTCACAGAGGTCAGCTAAAGACAGCTCAAATACTTAGCTACTACTTAGCTTCTCTTGCATCACCTGCTTTACAGTCAATGACTCTAGCTAGTTAGCACAGGCTACCAACTTGGCTAAAGCTGCTAACGTCCAGAACCTCACCTTTTGATCAATATCCCCAACCACGTAGAATTTGACATCTTTGAAAAGCTCATCGGAAACCTTGATCTCTTCTTCAGACATGACTGGCCATGAAGGTCGCGGCACTGTATGATTCAAAAACAGCCAGAAGCTCAAAGTGGAAAGTGCCTGCGCTGCAGCAGCTGATTACAGAACACCGGACACACACTAGCGCCAAATCGCTTAGCGCGCCTTGGACTGCAGCATTATGTGCTTGCTGAGGGGGGTCTGTCGCAAATCAACACTTCTGTATTCAGTCGCTTTGGTTTTTATATCTCTCTAAACATTGCATCGCTAAATGTAATTTATCGTAAATATTACTGGGGTAAAAGAACTCATATAACAGAATAACGGCGACGGGAATTTACAAATATGTTTTCAAATAGACACATAACCCCCCTGTGACGTAAAGGTTATTGTTTTGATCTAAACGTGAAACC
>NW_024108886.1:0-25004 GCF_013358895.1 Oreochromis aureus
ATATCTTTTGATGGATTTCCACAGAGACCTGAAAATTTCCATGACTGTTCACCAAAGCCTGCTGTCTCTTACGGTGAAAGAATGATATCGATACTCCAAATAGATTTAGAGTTAGAAAGCGTTGTTTGAGGGCAAGTCAAGGCAGTTTTCGCTTGCCTCTACTCAGTTATGGTGCATTACAAGTCAAATATCTTTAATAATTCATATTTTAATGATAAATTGTAAACACTTGAAGATTCCCCATCTCTTCTGAACAAAACGGTGTAAGAATGACCGTTCTGGCCCCTACGGTTAGGAAATTATGGCCATTTGTTTGAGAGGAATCCTCACTATGAGAAATACACTGCAGAAATCCTGTCTCTCTCTGTGCTGAGTGTGTAAAAACGGCTGCACCTGTTTTGGCGGGAAAAAGTACACAGCCTCTCTGATTGGTGGATTCAAATTTAGCAGCTCCCAGGCTGCTTGACTGACCTAGAAACTTGCTTGTCTCTCCTGTGTGTGTGTGTGTGTGTGTGTGTGAGAGAGAGAGAAAGGGAGGGAGGAGAGAGAGTTTTATGGGAGCATCTTATTATATGATTTAAATTCAATATATTTAGACTGGTTGACTGAATTTGATCCTGTGTGTGTCTCTCTGTGCATGTGTGTTTCCATATGTGTCCATATTTGTGATTGTGTCACTGTTATACTTTTTTTTGCTGATTTTTTCATTTAACAATTACATTTGAGGGACCCTTAGCATGTTCAGGATTCTTTCAGCTGTCCATTTTGCTTTTCCAATTTTTCTATTTAAGTTATTACTATTGTGTTGAGTCATAGCATTTCTGCTGCTTTTCAGTATTTGTGCTAAATACAGCATTTCTGCTAAATCATACTATGTCTGCTATTTTATCAGATTTGTGCTAAATACAGCATTTCTGCTAAATCATACTCTTTCTGCTATTTCATAAGATTTGTGCTAAATATAGTGTTTCTGCTATTTCTGCCAAATTTAGTATTTTTGATTAATTAGGGTTTTCTACCAAATCATAGTACAGTTTTACTGCTTTTTATAGGATTTTAGAGGATATTTATATTGCTTAATATAGTATTTCTGCTTTTATAGGATTTGTGCTTAATATAGTTTTTCTAAAAATGTAGTATTTATGCTTAATCATACTATTTCTATATATTTCTGCCAGGTCCCCAGGCAGCTAATCCTCTGTGAGGACTGATACATACAAATACATATCAGGGCCTGCACGGCTTCCCAGCCAGCCAATCATATCTGGGGTCTGCCCTTTCTTCTCTCGTCATATCTCAGCGACAGATGTACAAAGAGCAATGCAAATCACAGTCAAAAGTACACCAAAGTCCGCTGATTCACCCAGTACAAGAATTATGCTTCTAGTCCACCTAGTTTTTGAGTTACACGACGTTTTGTAACTGCAAAAACGCGGTTTTTTGCCTCTCACCGCAATCTGATTCTGACTGCTCATCACCCTGTTTTCCAGGCGCCGCTCTCTTTCCCAGTGGCGCAGCTGGTAATGACACAGGTCTGCAACCCAAAGGTCGTGGGTTCAATTACACCTTGGGCAACATGTGTTTTTTTCCTACAAATTAATACACTATCACACACCACTAATTCATATTCATTATTTATTACAATTCTGCAACCTTTTATGATTTTAGCAGCTTTTGTAATATGGACCTCAGATTCTTGTTAACACTCCATGGCACAAATACTGTTCCCTTTAGGCTCTGTGTGTGTGTGTGTGTGTGTGTGTGTGTGTGTGTGTGTGTGTGTGTGTGTGTGTGAGAGAGAGAGAGAGAGAGAGAGAGCCTTTTGATGGGAGCATCTTATTATATCACTTAAATTCAATATATTTAGACTGGTTGACTGAATTTGATCCTGTGTGTGTCTCTCTGTGCATGTGTGTTTCCATATGTGCCCATATTTGTGATTGTGTGACTGTTATACTTTTTTTTGCTGATTTTTTTTTTTTCAATTAACAATTAGATTTGAGGGACCCTTAGCATGTTCAGGATTTTTCCAGCTGTCCATTTTGCTTTTCCAATTTTTCTATAAGTTATTACTGTTGTGCTAAGTCATAGCATTTCTGCTGCTTTTCAGTAGTTGTGCTAAATACAGCATTTCTGCTAAATCATACTATTTCTGCTATTTTATGAGATTTGTGCCAAATACAGCATTTCTGCTAAATCATACTATTTCTGCTATTTCATAAGATTTGTACTAAATATAGTGTTTCTGCCAAATATAGTATTTCTGCTTAATTATAGTATTTCTGCCATTTTATAGTATTTGTGCTAAAACATAGTATTTCTACTAAATGTAGTATTTATGCTTAATCATACTATTTGTATATATTTCTGCCAGGTCCCCAGGCAGCTAATCCTCTGTGAGGACTGATACATATAAAATTTACATATCAGGGCCTGCACGGCTTCCCAGCCAGCCAATCATATCTGAGGTCTGCCCTTTCTTCTCTCGTCATATCTCAGCGACAGATGTACAAAGAGCAATGCAAATCACAGCCAAAGTACACGAAAGTACGCTGATTCACCCAGTACAAGTATTATGCTTCTAGTCCACCTAGTTTTTGAGTTACACGACGTTTTGTAACTCCAAAAACAGCGTTTTTCGCCTCTCACCGCAATCTAATTCTGACTGCTCATCACCCTGTTTTCCAGGCGCTCACTCTCTTTCCAGGTGGCGCAGTTGGTAATGACACAGGTCTGCAACCCAAAGGTCGTGGGTTCAATTACACCTTGGGCAACATGTGTTTTTTCCTACAAATTAATACACTATCACAGACCACTAATTCATATTCATCATTTATTACAATTCTGCAAACTTTTATGATTTTAGCAGCTTTTCTAATATGGACCTCAGATTCTTCTTAACACTCCATGGCACAAATACTGTTCCCTTTAGGCTCTGTGTGTGTGTGTGTGTGTATCAATATTTCTCCCATTTTAAAGTATTACTCCTCCATAATTGTATTTCTGTTAAATCAGAGTACTTTTACTACATCTTAGTACTTCTGCTCAATCATAGTATTTCTGCTAAATCATAGTATTTTGCCAAATTATGGTTTTTGTGCCAAATCATAACATTTGTTTTATGTTATAGTATTACTACTAAGTGGAGGAATTTCTGTCATGTTACAGTATATGTGCTGATTACAGTATTTCTGCTAAATCATAGTATTTCTACTATATTATATTTTTCTTTCTAAATATAGCATTTCTGCTATATAATTGTATTACTGCTATGTTATAATATTTGTGCTAAACCAGAGTATTTCTGCTGAAACATAGTATTTCTGCCGAATGATAGTATTTCTGTCAAATTACAGTATTTGTGCTAAAACATAGTATTTTTTTTTAAATTTCAATATTAATAGTAAATTACAGTGTCTCTGGTAAATCGCAGCATTTCTGCTATGTTGTACTGTTTTTCTAAATCATAGTATTTCTGTAATGTTTAAGAATGTTTGGCTAAATATATTCTTTCTGTTATCTTATACTATTTCTCCTAAATTCTTGTATTTTTGAGAAGTTATCATGTTTCTGGTAAGTTACAATATTTCTGCTAAGTTCTGCTATGCTATTGTATTTCTGCCAAGTATTATGTTTCCTCTAAGATATTACAGTTCTGCTAAGTTACTACATTTTAGCAAAGTTCCTTTGCTTCTGCAAAGTTTTTACAATTTCTGCAACTTTTCAGCTTTTTCAGCTATTTTCAGCAGATAGGTTCAGCTTTAAGCATCCACACTGCATTTTCGCAGGAAATGCAAATTTTTCTAGTTATTATTATTCTCCATCTTCCGCCTAAATTTCGGCGCACGTATCACGCCCGCAGTTTTGAGACAAGCTTCATATATGTTACCTCATTTTGTGCGGCCGGATCTGGAATGGTGTGCTATGACTTTTGGTGTTTATGAATTTTATAGTTTTTAAAATATTAATATTTTAGTGAAAATTTTCCCGCGCTCCTCTGCCAAACAGTTTTGACATTAGGATTACATATGTTAGATCATTTTGTGCGGCTGGAGCTGGACTATTATGTTGTGACTTTTGGTGTTTATGACTTTTATAGTTTTTAAATATTAATATTTTAGTACAAATTTAGGCCAATTCATCTTTTGGCGCCAAATAAACAGACTTCATTTGTGGTGTCTTGGCTCTCTCTAGTGGTATACGGGAGTAGTACAGCCGAAAAGATTTATCCTTGTGTTGAAAACTCCATATCCCACAATTCATAGCACGCCTCTACAGAGTGAACAATGGCGGCCACCACTTGCGTTTTATATGTCTTTTATTCGTGTTTCTAGGTCACAAAATAAACTTTTAAGATATTTTCAGGCGAGAATGTAGGTGTGTAAACTTCAAATATCTGCTTGTTTTATCAAGACATCCCATATTTAGCGACAGTGCTCTGACGACGTCGGTCCTGCCTGACAGCTAGCCGGCTACCTAGCTAGCTGCCGCGACTTGGCTGCAAATGGATAGCGAGGGACTCTCTCTGTCGTTTCACCTCCCGGTCTCTCGCAAATGCTCGCACAGAATCGGAGTTACAGCTGGATGTGGAAAAAATAACTGAGTTGTTTGGTGGTGCTATAACGCGGAGCTACAACAGTGGGCAGCTATCCACGGTGTATGACAGAAAGGACATGCCGCGACCGCCGATCGACCGGTGTTTGCTAACGCGGAGGTCAATCGTGGATCAGGGAAAGCGAAGGCAGGAGCGTGAGGTGAACTGAATTTCAGGTAAGAAGTTATGACCTGCACTCTATTTGGGTCAGATATAAACCGAGTTTAGGTGTAGTTTATTTAGCAGCAGTTCTCTTATGTGTTGCTGATAGTCGGCTAGCTAGCTAGTGCCGCTAGCATAGTTAGCTAGCACCGCTAGCGACCCTTCGTGAAAAAGCACCCAGGCTTGGCTTATATTGAGGCGGGTGAAACTCAGATCAGCACCCGTCGTCGCCGACAGTATGTGTTTTAGCTGGACTTATTTTTCGTTTATATGGACCGATGATTTATTTATTTATTCATTTTAGTAACGGTATAAACAGTGAAAGGTGGTGGATTGGCCAGATGTAAACTTCAAATATCTGCTCGTGTTACCAAGACATCCCATATAAGCTCTGATGTTTTCGGTGCCTGCAAAGAGCTAGACAGGTAGCTAGCTAACCCGAGCTGGCTGTCTTTTTGACTCAGGGTCATAGCTGGACTTATTTTTCGTTTTTATGAGCCGATGAGGGTTTTTTTTTAGTAACGGTACAAACAGTGAAAGGCGGTGGATTGTCCAGATGCTGGTCTATGTGGAAAAAATAACTGAGTTGTTTGGTAGTCGCTGACGCGGAGCTACAACCGAGGGCAGCTATCCACCGGTGTGTGTCAGAAAGAACATGCGGGAACGAGGCGGCGAGGCGACCGCCGATCGACCGGTGGTAGATCGTGGATCAGGGAAACCGAAGGCAGGAGAAGCAGGCGGCTGCCGGTCAGAGCGTGAGGTGAACTGAATTTCAGGTAAGAAGTTATGACCTGCACTCTATTTGGGTCAGATATAAACCGAGTTTAGGTGTAGTTTATTTTGTTGTGCTGACTTTTTACAATCAGTTATAATAACTCGTACTGCGTGGTAGCTAGCACGATGGAGTTTATGACAGCCTCCCTGTCATTCTCTCGCCTGTTCAAACTTCAGTCATGAAACTGATCAATGATCGGCTTTTCTCTCTTGTTTGTTTATCGCGCTAAACAACAGCAGCACGTTTAAGCTTGATCAGCTGTTGTTAGAATTCATTTGATTTTAATTTCTAGTATCAGCTGATGTTTGCTGGAGCCACAGCTGTAGAAGCGGCTGGTCGAAACCAGGAGATGACCTTACTGAATCATCAGAGCTGAACTGGTGATGGAGAAACAGGTTTACCTTTTTTTAGGTGACATGAATGAGTTGAAGGAAGTTATGAACTGTTTCTGAGAGAAATAAACACCAAGCTCCTTTTTTTATTTAGCTGACAGCTGGTAACTGTGCAGGGGCGGATCTAGCAAAGCTTTTGCCAGGGGGCCAGGTAGGGCATTAACAGAGAAAGGTGGACACAAAGATATACTTTTCTTTGTTACTCTCATACAGGAGTGCAGAATTATTAGGCAAGTTGTATTTTGAGGAATAATTTTATTATTGAACAACAACCATGTTCTCAATGAACCCAAAAACACATTAATATCAAAGCTGAATGTTTTCGAAGTAGTTTTTAGTTTGTGTTTAGTTTTAGCTATTTTAGGGGATATCTGTGTGTGTGCAGGTGACTATTACTGTGCATAATTATTAGGCAACTTAACAAAAACAAATATATACCCATTTCAATTATTTATTTTTACCAGTGAAACCAATATAACATCTCCACATTCACAAATATACATTTCTGACATTCAAAAACAAAACAAAAACAAATCAGCGACCAATATAGCCACCTTTCTTTGCAAGGACACTCAAAAGCCTGCCATCCATGGATTCTGTCAGTGTTTTGATCTGTTCACCATCAACATTGCGTGCAGCAGCAACCACAGCCTCCCAGACACTGTTCAGAGAGGTGTACTGTTTTCCCTCCTTGTAAATCTCACATTTGATGATGGACCACAGGTTCTCAATGGGGTTCAGATCAGGTGAACAAGGAGGCCATGTCATTAGTTTTTCTTCTTTTATACCCTTTCTTGCCAGCCACGCTGTGGAGTACTTGACGCGCGTGTGATGGAGCATTGTCCTGCATGAAAATCATGTTTTCTTGAAGGATGCAGACTTTTCCTGTACCACTGCTTGAAGAAGGTGTCTTCCAGAAACTTGCAGTAGGACTGGGAGTTGAGCTTGACGCCATCCTCAACCCGAAAAGGCCCCACAAGCTCACCTTTGATGATACCAGCCCAAACCAGTACTCCACCTCCACCTTGCTGGCGCCTGAGTGGGACTGGAGCTCTCTGCCCTTTACCAATCCAGCCACGGGCCCATCCATCTGGCCCATCAAGACTCACTCTCATTTCATCAGTCCATAAAACCTTAGAAAAATCAGTCTTGAGATATTTCTTGGCCCAGTCTTGACGTTTCAGCTTGTGTGTCTTGTTCAGTGGTGGTCGTCTTTCAGCCTTTCTTACCTTGGCCATGTCTCTGAGTATTGCACACCTTGTGCTTTTGGGCACTCCAGTGATGTTGCAGCTCTGAAATATGGCCAAACTGGTGGCAAGTGGCATCTTGGCAGCTGCACGCTTGACTTTTCTCAGTTCATGGGCAGTTATTTTGCGCCTTGGTTTTTCCACACGCTTCTTGCGACCCTGTTGACTATTTTGAATGAAACGCTTGATTGTTCGATGATCACGCTTCAGAAGCTTTGCAATTTTAAGACTGCTGCATGCCTCTGCAAGATATCTCACTATTTTTGACTTTTCTGAGCCTGTCAAGTCCTTCTTTTGACCCATTTTGCCAAAGGAAAGGAAGTTGCCTAATAATTATGCACACCTGATATAGGGTGTTGATGTCATTAGACCATACCCCTTCTCATTACAGAGATGCACATCACCTAATATGCTTAATTGGTAGTAGGCTTTCGAGCCTATACAGCTTGGAGTAAGACAACATGCATGAAGAGGATGATGTGGACAAAATACTGATTTGCCTAATAATTCTGCACTCCCTGTATAAAATATTTAGCTTTTATTAAATAGTTATCTGAATCTTACAACCAAAGTTTGTATAATAATACACAAGATTGGCTGTAGACCATTGTTCATCATTCAGAACACTATGTAAAAATAATAACAAAAACAAAAAGTGAATGCGAAAGTGCATACATATTTATTTTATGTGTTTGATGTGTGTCGGGCGTGGTCTGCAGTGCCGCTGCAGGGGAGGTGGACCCACGGGTGTAAAGTCTGTGCTCTCTTGGCTGTTTTTGGGTGTGTGTTGGGCTATGAGTTGAAAAGCTACGGCTGCCTGTGTGGGTACACCAACCATGTGTGAAAAGTGGTCCATAACGTAATGCTTCAAAGCATGTTCATGCAAACATTGTCGGGGTCTGCCGTGATACAATGGGACTTCTGCTCATGAACCTCTGTGCACAGCGTCTGCAAATCGGGGCTGTACGAAGTCACCTCATCTTTACCCAAAACTGTAAGCTGTCATCTGTGAGGCGCGAGCGGTGTTTGTTTTTTATCATAATTCATGGTGGAGAATGGCTGCTCTGCTGAGTTTTGCTCTCTGTAGCCGTATGAATGGCAAACTACACTGATTAGCAGCGGCATAGGCACACATAAAATTTCTTCTGAAATTTTCGCTTTCTAGTTATTCTTATTATTCTTATTATTATTATGTGTGCCTATGCCAAGAGGCACACATATTACTATTCGTCGGATTTATTATTCTTATTATTCTTCTTCTTATTATGTGTGCCTATGCCAAGAGGCACACATATTACTATTCGTCGGATTTATTATTCTTATTATTATTATTATTATTATTCTCCATCTTCCGCCTAAATTTTCGCACGTATCACGCCCGCAGTTTTGAGAAAAGCTTCATATATGTTACCTCATTTTGTGCGGCTGCATCTGGAATGGTGTGCTATGACTTTTGGTGTTTATGAATATTATAGTTTTTTAAATATTAATATTTTAGTGAAAATTTTCCCGCTCCTCTGCCAAACAGTTTTGAAAATAGGGGTACATATGTTACATCATTTTGTGCGGCTGGAGCTGGGCTAGTATGGTGTGACTTTTGGTGTTTATGACTTTTATAGTTTTGAAATATTTAGATTTTAGTGCAAATTTAGGCCAATTTCTAGGCTCCTGAGAAAGATTCTGCTTTTGGCACCATAGAAACAGACTTCATTTGTGGTGTGTTGGCTCTCTCTAGTGGTATACCGGGAGTAGTACGGCCTAAAGGGTGCCATGCTTGGTGAAAAACTACATATCCCACAATTCATAGCATGCCTCTACCGAGTCAAACAATGGCGGACACCACTTCGTTTTATATGTCTTTTATTCGTGTTTCTAGGTCACAAAATACACTTTTAAGATATTTTCAGGCGAGAATGTAGGTGTGTAAACTTCAAATATCTGCTCGTTTTATCAAGACATCCCATATTAGCGACAATTCTCTTAAGTGTTGCTGATAGCCGGCTGGCTAGCTAGCTAGCGCCGCTAGCTTAGCTAGCTAGCGCCGCTAGCGACCCTTCGTGAAAAACCACCCAGGCTTGGCTGATAGTGAGGTGGCTAAAATTTGTTTAATCGCCCGATCGCCGGCAAGGGTCTGTGTCTTAGCTGGACTTATTTTTCGTTTATATGGGCCGATGATGCTGGTCGATGTGGAAAAAATAACTGAGTTGTTTGGTGGTGGAGCTACAACAGAGGGCAGCTATCCACCGTGTGTGACAGAAAGGACATGCCATGAACGAGACATACAAGGCGGTGAGGCTACCGCCGATCGACCGGTGTTTGCTAACGCGGAGGTCAATCGTGGATCAGGGAAAGCGAAGGCAGGAGCGTGAGGTGAACTGAATTTCAGGTAAGAAGTTATGACCTGCACTCTATTTGGGTCAGATATAAACCGAGTTTAGGTGTAGTTTATTTAGCAACAGTTCTCTTACGTGTTGCTGATAGCCGGCTGGCTAGCTAGCTAGCGCCGCTAGCTTAGCTAGCTAGCGACCCTTCGTGAAAAACCACCCAGGCTTGGCTGATAGTGAGGTGGCTAAAATTTGTTTAATCGCCCGATCGCTCGGCAAGGGTCTGTGTCTTAGCTGGACTTATTTTTCGTTTATATGGGCCGATGATGCTGGTCGATGTGGAAAAATAACTGAGTTGTTTGGTGGTGGAGCTACAACAGAGGGCAGCTATCCACCGGTGTGTGACAGAAAGGACATGCCGCGAACGAGACATACAAGGCGGTGAGGCTACCGCCGATCGACGGTGTTTGCTAACGCGGAGGTCAATCGTGGATCAGGGAAAGCGAAGGCAGGAGCGTGAGGTGAACTGAATTTCAGGTAAGAAGTTATGACCTGCACTCTATTTGGGTCAGATATAAACCGAGTTTAGGTGTAGTTTATTTTTCGTTGTGCTGACTTTTTCAATCACTTACAATAACTCGTACTGCGTGCTAGCTAGCACGACGGAGTTTGTATACAGCTGTGTGCGCGCGCTAAGTTACCGATGTTACCGATGTTGAACTTTATGACAGCCTCCCCTGTCATTCTCTCGCCTGTTGAAACTTCAGTCATGAAACTGATCAATGATCGGCTTTTCTCTCTTGTTTGTTTATCGCGCTAAACAACAGCAGCACGTTTAAGCTTGATCAGCTGTTGTTAGAATTCTTTTGATTTTAATTTCTAGTATCAGCTGATGTTTGCTGGAGCATGAAGATGAAATCAGGAGATGTCCTTACTGAATCATCAGAGCTGAACTGGTGATGGAGAAACAGGTTTACCCTTAGGTGACATGAATGAGTTGAAGGAAGTTATGAACTGTTTCTGACAGACAAATATACACCAAGCTCCTTTTTTTTTTGTGTAGCTGACAGCTGGTAACTGTGCAGGGGCGGATCTAGCAAAGCTTTTGCCAGGGGCCAGGTAGGGCATTAACAGAGAAAGGTGGACACAAAGATATACTTTTCTTTCTTACTCTCATATAAAATATTTAGCTTTTATTAAATAGTTATCTGAATCTTACAACCAAAGTTTGTATAATAATACACAAGATTGGCTGTAGACCATTGTTCATCATTCAGAACACTGTGTAATAATAACAAAAACAAAAAGTGAATGCAAAAGTGCATAAATATTTATTTTACGTGTTTGATGTGTGTGGCGGGCGTGGTCTGCAGTGCCGCTGCAGGGAGGTGGACCCACCTGAGCGGCACCTGCAATCACGCCTCTCGGGCGTAGTCTGTGCTCTCTCGGCTGTTTTTGGGTGTGTGTCGGGCTGTGAGTTGAAAAGCTACAGCCGGCTGTTTGGGTACACCAACCATGTGTGAAAAGTGGTCCATAACGTAATGCTTCAAAGCGTGTTCATGCAAACATTGTCGGATCTGCCGTGGTACAATGGGACTTCTGCTCATGAACCTGTGTGCACAGCGTCTGCAAATCGGGCGCTGTACGAAGTCACTTCATCTTTACCCAAAACTGTAAGCTGTCATCTGTGAGGCGCGAGCGGTGTTTGTTTTACCATAGTTCATGGTGGAGAATGGCTGCTCTGCTGAGTTTTGCTCTCTGTAGCTGTATGAATGGCAAACTACACTGAATAGCAGCGGCATAGGCACACATAAAATTTCTTCTGAAATTTTCGCTTTCTAGTTATTGTGTGGATGCCCTCAAAGGGCTTCCACACTATTGAGTTCCTGTTTCTCTTTATTGTGTGGATGCCCTAAAAGGGCTTCCACACTATTGTTTTCCTGTTTCTCTTTATTGTGTGGATGCCCTAAAGGGCTTCCACACAATTGTTTTCCTGTTTCTCTTTATTGTGTGGATGCCCTAAAAGGGCTTCCACACTATTGAGATCCTGTTTCTCTTTCTTCTTTATTATTATTCTTCAAGTTGCTTCCGTGACGCTTTTTTTGCCGTTTAACTACTGCCTCAGTTTTCAGCCGATTTTCTCCGTTCAAACTCTATACTGTTCTGCTCTTTCTGCTAATGTTTGCTATGACTTTTGGTGTTTATTACTGTTATACTTTTTAAAATATTACACACTTTTTTCCTTTAATTTGTCCCATTGAAATGAATGGAAATCTTCAGAAATTCTGCTAAAACTTGCTTGTTTTTGAAACTTAACTACTTTGTCATACTTTCACCTAGAAACTCCATTCAAACTTTAAAATGTTCTCAGACTATTGGGCTATTGCTGTGTGATTCAGCTTTTTCAGATCTTCTACCGTTTTAATTTTATACCTCTTTAAGTTTTCAGTTGCAAAATTGGGATTTTTCAGAAAATACATGCGTTGTTATGGTTGCTATGCAATTAACTCAGAGTGTGCACTCGTCCTTTCTGAATTTTCTCTTCATGTCTGAACGACTTCTTGCTACTCGCTCAATTTCCACTCAACCCCACAAATTATACATCAAAACGTAGGTATTTTGCTGGCTTTCAGAAAATGTCACCATCATTGTTGTGGGACTTATATATTTTTGCAAATCTCCTCAGAGTAACATAAAGTATCAAAACTCTCCATAGAAACTCAATGGAGAGTTTCTTCAAAATCAGCGCTGGAATTCTCTAATGAGAGGCATTTTCAAATCGTCATATCTCCTTAACGAAACAAAGTTGAGACATGAGGCTTGTGCCCATATATCTTCAGACATCCCTGATGCTCACAATTCAAGAATTTTTTTCCCACCTATTACCGTTTTGAGATGAGTTACACTTGTTTGAGGGTAGGAAATTCGTGCCTTGCTCAGATCTCTTCAGATTTCAAACTCTGGAAATGAGGCACTTTTTTTTCTCTCGTCATATCTTTTTGATGGATTTCAACAGAGACCTGAAAATTTCCATGACTGTTCACCAAAGCCTGCTGTTTCTTACGGTGAAAGAATGATTTTGATGCTCCATATAGATTTAGAGTTACAAAACGTTGTTTGAGGGCAAGTCAAGGCAGTTTTGCTTTGCCTCTACTCAGTTACAGTGTGTTACAAGTCATATATCTTCAATAATTTATATTTTATCTCTGAATTATGAAGACCTGCAGATTCCCCATCTCTTCTGAACAAAACGGTGTCAGAATGACCGTTCTAGCTCCTACGGTTAGGAAATTATGGCCATTTGTTCGAGGGGAATCCTGAATGAGAGAAATACACTGCAGAAAACTTATACCTCTCTCTGTGTCTGTGTGTGTAAGTGTTGATTACAGCAGGTGCAGCCAATTTAGCTGACCTAGATATACCAAGCACAGACTCTTAACAGCCACTGTACACTTTGCTCTCTGTGTATGTGTGTGTGAGTATCAATATTTCTCCCATGTTAAAGTATTACTCCTCCATAATAGTATTTGTGCTAAATCAAAGTACTTCTACTACATGTTAGTACTTCTGCTCAATCATAGTATTTCTGCTAAATCGAAGTATTTTTGACAAATCATGGTATTTGTGCCAAATCATGGTTTTGGGGCAGAACCATAATATTTATTTTATGTTATGAGATTACTACTAAGTGGAGGAATGTCTGTTATGTTATAGTATATTTGCTGAATATAGTATATCTGCCAAATCATAGTATTTATCCCAAATCATAGTGTTTATGCA
The DNA here is from genome assembly GCF_013358895.1 of Oreochromis aureus. NCBI lineage: Eukaryota > Metazoa > Chordata > Actinopteri > Cichliformes > Cichlidae > Oreochromis > Oreochromis aureus. The sequence goes on from NW_024108886.1 coordinate 13,275, forward strand.
AAATTACAGTATTTCTGCTAAAAAGCAGAAATAGTACCTTTTAGCAGAAATTTCTGTCAAAAGATATTATTTATGTTAAAACATAGTATTTCTGCTAAGTCATAGTATTTCTGCCAAATCATAGTATTTGTACTTATTCATAGTACTTGTGCCAAATCATAGTATTTGTACCCAATTATAGTATTTCTGCCATATCATCGTATTTGTGCCAAATCATGGTATTTTTTTTGCCAAATCATGGTTTTGGGGCAAATCATGTTATTTGTGTCCAGTTAAAATTTCTGTTATATTATAGTGTTACTACTAAGTCGTAGAATTTCTGTTATGTTATAGTATATCTGCTGATTATAGTATATGTGCCAAATCATAGTATTTATAGCAAATCATAGTATTACTGCCCAAACATAGTATTTCTGCCAAATTGTAGTATTTGTGCAAAACATAGAATTTCTGCAAAATCATAGTATATCTGTTATGTTATAGTATTACTACTAAGGCATAGTATTCCTATCAAATCATAGTATTCCAAATCATAGTATTACTGCAATTCCATAGTATTTGAGCGAAATCGTAGTATTTGTGCAAAACATACTATGTCTGCAAAATCACATTATATCTGCTATGTTATAGTATTACTACTAAGGCATAGTATTTCTACCAAATCATAGTATTCCTTCAAAATCATAGTATCACTGCAATTTCATAGTATTTGAGCGAAACTGTAGTATTTGTACTAAATCATGGTACTTGTGCCAAATCATAGTATTTTTGCAAATCATATTATTTGAACCAAAACATTGTATTTGTAACGAAGTCATAGTATTTCTTCTAAATCATGGTATTTCACCCAAATCTCAGTAGTTGTGCTAAAACCCAGTATTATTGCCAAATCGTAGTATTTGTACTGAAACATAGTATTTGTGCCAATAAGAGTATTTGTACTAAATCATAGTACTTGTGCCAAATCATAGTATTTCTGCCATATTGTGCTAGTTGTGCAAAAACATAGACTGTCTGCAAAATCATAGTATATCTGTTATGTTATAGTATTACTACTAAGTCACAGTATTTCTGCCAATTCGTAGTATTTGTACTAAATCATACTACTCGTGCCAAATCATAGTATTGAAATCAAAATATAGTATTTGTACCAAAGCATTGTATTTGTAACGAAGTACAGTATTTCTGCCAAATCATAGAATTACTGCAATTTCATAGTATTTTGAGGAATCCCTTTTGTTATAGTATTACTTCTAAGTCATAGTATTTCTGCTTTGTCATAGTATTTGTACTGAAACATAGTATTTCTGCCAAATCATAGTATTACTACTATTTCATATTATTTGAGTGAAATTACAGTGTTTCTGCAAAGACATAGTATTTCTGCCAAATCATAGTATTACTGCTATTTCATAGTATTTGAGTGAAATTACAGTGTTTCTGCAAAAACATTGGTTGGTATTGGTTTTAGTTACCTTTAGCGTATGCGCTAGTTAGCAATAGCTATGGCAGCCCAGTTATTTTATTGTTTTGGGCTTGTTCCTGCTTTGTTTTTTTCCCCCTGCAAATTTATGTGAATTTGTACACTGTAATATCGCTGTATTACGTAATGGCTAAGTAGGAGGCTGACTGTTACTAAGTGCATCAGTGTACATAGGTCATCTCTTGTGTTGGAGTGCCCTCTTGTGGCGCCTTTTGGGTAGTGCCTTAGTAAACGTGAACACTGCAAAGAAGTGGTATCAGACTGGTTTGTAGTGGAGGAATTTGTTGCCAGTTTCTTTCATCTTTAATCCGTATTCATGTTGTAATGTAGTAGTACCACAATATGGCAGAAACACTATGTTTTGGCACAAATACTTTGATTTGGTATACTTTAGCTTCTTCACCCCTGTAGGCAAAATTTTCATTTTTTTCACCCCTTTTCAGCACAAATTCCAGCTTTTTGGCTGTTTTCAGAAAAACAAAACTCTTTTGAGCAGAAACTCTGCTGATTCATCTCTTTTCAGCGCAACTTATTGCTTCTTTAGCTCTTTTCTGCAGAAATTCTGCTGATTCACCTCTTTTCTGCAAAATGTTCAGCCTTTTCACCTCTTATCAGCACAAATCTCAGCTGTTTTCAGAAAAAAACTCTTTTGAGCAGAAATTCTGCTGATTCATCTCTTTTCAGCGCAACTTATTGCTTCTTTACCTCTTTTATGCAGAAATTCTGCTGATTCACCTCTTTTCTGCAAAATTTTCAGCCTTTTCACCTCTTATCAGCACAATTGTCAGCAGCTTCTGCTCATTTCAGCAGAATTGTCCGTCTCTCCACCTCATCTTTGTAAGAATGACTTTGGCTCAGGGAAATGAATAGCCGCCTTGCGACCAGGAGGGCCAGGATCGAATCCTGTTTTGGCTTGTTCCTGCTTTGTTTGTTCCCCTGCAAATTTATGTGAATTGGTACACTGTAATATCGCTGTATTACGAGTGGCTAAGTAGGAGGCTGACTGTTACTAAGTGCATCAGTGTACATAGGTCATCTCTTGTGTTGGAGTGCCCTCTTGTGGCGCCTTTTGGGTAGTGCCTTAGTAAACATGAACACTGCATAGAAGTGGTATCAGACTGGTTTGTAGTGGAGGAATTTGTTGCCAGTTTCTTTCATCTTTAATCCGTATTCATGTTGTAATGTAGTAACTTTTGCGGCACAAATACCAAAATATGGCAGAAATACTATGTTTTTGGCACAAATACTTTGATTTAGTATACTTTAGCTTCTTCAGCTTCTTCACCCCTTTTCAGCAAAATTTTCATTTTTCCACCCCTTTTGAGCACAAATTCCAGCTGTTTGGGCTGTATTCAGAAAAAGACAACTCTTTTCAGCAGAAACTCTGCTGATTCATCTCTTTTCAGCGGAAGTTTCTGCTTCTTTACCTCTTTTCTGCAGAAATTCTGCTGATTCACCTCTTTTCTGCAAAATTTTCAGCCTTTTCACCTCTTATCAGCTTCTGCTCATTTCAGCAGAATTGTCCGTCTCTCCACCTCTTCTTTGTAAGAGTGACTTTGGCTCAGGGAAATGAATAGCCACCTTTGAGCAGAAATTCTGCTGATTCATCTCTTTTCAGCGCAACTTATTGCTTCTTTACGTCTTTTCTGCAGAAATTCTGCTGATGCACCTCTTTTCTGTAAAATTTTCACCCTTTTCACCTCTTCTCAGTACAATTCTCAGCAGCTTCTGCTCATTTTAGCAGAATTGTCGGTCTCTCCTCCTGTTTTTTTGAGAGAATGAGTTTAGCTCAGTGAGATGAGTAGTTGCCTTGAGACCAGGAGGGCCAGGTTCGAATCCTGTTCAGGGCAATTTTTGTTTTTTTCACCACCATACAACTTTTTGCAACTTTTCATCTTTTTCAGCTTTTCAGCAGACAGCTTCAGCGTTAAGGCATCCACACAGCATTTTCGCAGGAAATGCAAATTTTTCTAGTTCTTTATTATTCTTGGGGTTTCCGTACGTTTTTTGCCGCTTAACTACTGCCTCAGTTTTCAGCCGATTTTCTCAGTTCAAACTTTAAAAAATTCTGCTCTTTCTGCTAATGTTTGCTATGACTTTTGGTGCTCATAACTTCTATACTTTTTGAGATATTGAATTTTTTTTGCAATATTTTTTGCCCATTTCTGCCATATTATCAGTGGCCTCACTGATTTTCCTTGCCGGGATGACCTGTGTTTTAGCTCAGTGAGATGAGCTTCCGTTCTCAGACTGGGAGGCCGGGGTTCAAATCCCGCTTATGGCAACATTTCTTTCAGTTAACAGTTAAACTTTTTTAACTCAATTTCAGCTTTTTCACCCCTTTTCAGCAAAATTTACAGTTTTTTCACCACTTTTCAGCACAAATCCCAGCTTTTTCTGCTGTTTTCAGCAAAAGCCTCTTTTCAGCAGAATTTCTGCTGAAAAGAGTTCTGCAGAACTCTTTTCAGAATTCTGCTGATTGAACTCTTTTCAGCAGAATTTTCACCTCTTTTAAGGCCAAATTCTGCTTATTCACCTCTTCTGCATAATTTTCAGCCTTTTCACCTCTTATTAGCACAAATCTCAGCTGTTTTCAGAAAAAACACTTTTGAGCAAAAAATTCTGCTGATTCATGTCTTTTCAGCGCAACTTTCTGCTTCTTTACCTCTTTTCAGCAGAAATTCTGCTGATTCACCTCTTTTCTGCAAAATTTTCAGCCTTTTCTCCTCTTATCAGCACAATTCTCAGCAGCTTCTGCTCATTTCAGCAGAATTGTCCGTCTCTCCACCTCTTCTTTGTCACAATGAGTTTAGCTCAGTGAGATGAGTGGCTGCTTCAAGACCTGGAGGACCAGGTTCGAATCCTGCTCAGGGCAATGTTTTTTTTTTTTTTTCCACCACCATACAACTTTTTGCAACTTTTCATCTTTTTCAGTTTTTGAGCAGACAGCTTCAGCATTAAGGCATCCACACAGCATTTTAGCAGGAAATGCAAATTTTTCTAGTTCTTTATTATTATTCTTAGGACTTCCGTACGTTTTTTGCCGTTTAACTACTTACTCAGTTTTCAGCCGATTTTCTCAGTTCAAACTCTAAACTGTTCTGCTATTTCTGCTAATGTGTGCTATGACTTTTGGTGTTTATTACTATTATACTTTTTAAAATATTACACTTTTTTCCTTTAATTTGTCCCATTGAAATGAATGGAAATCTTCAGAAATTCTGCTCAAACTTGCTTGTTTTTGAAACTTAACTACTTTGTCATACTTTCACCTAGAAACTCCATTCAAACTTTAAAATGTTCTCAGATTATTGGGCTATTCCTGAGTGATTCAGCTTTTTCAGATCTTCTACCGTTTCAATTTTATACCTCTTTAAGTTTTCAGTTGCAGAATTGTGATTTTTCAGAAAATACATGCGTTGTTATGGTTGCTATGCAATTAACTCAGAGTGGACAGTGGAAATTTCTGAATTTTCTCTTCTTATCCAAACAACTTCTTGCTATTCACTCAATTTCCACTCAACCCCCACAAATTATACATCAAAACGTAGGTATTTTTGCTGGCTTTAGGAAGATGTCACCATCATTGTTGTGGGATTTACAGATGTTTTGCAAATCTCCTCAGAGCAACACAAAGTCTCAAAACTCTCCATAGAAAGTCAATGGAGAGTTTGTTCAAAATCAGCGCTGGATTTCTCTAATGAGAGGCATTTTCAAATCGTCATATCTCCTTAACGAAACAAAGTTGAGACATGAGGCTTGTGCCAATATATCTTCAGACATCCCTGATGCTCACAATTCAAGAATTTTTTCCTCACCTATTACCATTTGGCCATGAATTACACTTGTTTGAGGGTAGGAAATTCGTCCCTCGCTCAGATTTCTTCCGATTTCAAACTCTGGAAATGAGGCACTTTTTTCTCTCGTCATATCTTTTTGATTGATTTCAACAGAGACCTGAAAATTTCCATGACTGTTCACCAAAGCCTGCTGTTTCTTACGGTGAAAGAATGATTTTGATGCTCCATATAGATTTAGAGTTACAAAACGTTGTTTGAGGACAAGTCAAGGCAGTTTTGCTTCGCCTCTACTCAGTTACAGTGTATTACAAGTCATATATCTTCAATAATTTATATTTTATCTCTGAATTATGAAGGCCTGAAGTTTTCCCCATCTCTTCTGAACAAATCGGTGTCAGAATGAGCGTTCTAGCCCCTACGGTTAGGAAATTATGGCCATTTGTTCGAGGGGAATCCTGAATGTGAGAAATACACTGCAGAAAACTCATAGCTGTCTCTGTGTCTGTGTGTGTAAGTGCTGATTACAGCAGGTGCAGCCAATTTAGCTGACCTAGATATACCAAGCCCAGACTCTTAACAGCCCCTGTACACTTTGCTCTATGTGTATGTGTGTGTGTATATCGATATTTCTCCCATGTTAAAGTATTGCTCCTCCATAATAGTATTTGTGCTAAATCAAAGTACTTCTACTACATCTTAGTACTTCTGCTCAATCATAGTATTTCTGCTAAATCATAGTACTTTTGAAAAATCATGGTATTTGTGCCAAATCATGGTTTGGGGCAGAACCATAATATTAATTTTATGTTATGAGATTACTACTAAGTGCAGGAATGTCTGTTATGTTATAGTTTATGTGCTGAATATAGTATATCTGCCAAATCATAGTATTTATCCCAAATCATAGTATTTATGCAAAATTACAGTATTTCTGCTAAAAGCAGAAATAGTACCTTTAGCAGAAATTTCTGTGAAAAGATATTATTTATGTTAAAACATAGTATTTCTGCTAAATCATAGTATTTCTGCCAAATCATAGTATTTGTACTTATTCATAGTACTTGTGCCAAATCATAGTATTTGTACCCAATCATAGTATTTCTGCAATATGATCGTATTTGTGCCAAATCATGGTATTTTTTGCCAAATCATGGTTTTGGGGCAAATCATGTTATTTGTGTCCAGTTAAAATTTCTGTTATATTATAGTGTTACTACTAAGTCGTAGAATTTCTGTTATGTTATAGTATATCTGCTGATTATAGTATATGTGCCAAATCATAATATTTATAGCAAATCATAGTATTACTGCCCAAACATAGTATTTCTGCCAAATCATAGTATTCCAAATCATAGTATTACTGCAATTCCATAGTATTTGAGCGAAATCGTAGTATTTGTGCAAAAACATACTATGTCTGCAAAATCACATTATATCTGCTATGTTATAGTATTACTACTAAGGCATAGTATTTCTACCAAATCATAGTATTCCTTCAAAATCATAGTATCACTGCAATTTCATAGTATTTGAGCGAAACTGTAGTATTTGTACTAAATCATGGTACTTGTGCCAAATCATAGTATTTTTTGCAAATCATATTATTTGAACCAAAACATTGTATTTGTACGAAGTCATAGTATTTCTTCTAAATCATAGTATTTCACCCAAATCTCAGTAGTTGTGCTAAAACCCAGTATTATTGCCAAATCGTAGTATTTGTACTGAAACATAGTATTTGTGCCAATAAGAGTATTTGTACTAAATCATAGTACTTGTGCCAAATCATAGTATTTCTGCCATATTGTGCTAGTTGTGCAAAAACATAGACTGTCTGCAAAATCATAGTATATCTGTTATGTTATAGTATTACTACTAAGTCACAGTATTTCTGCCAATTCGTAGTATTTGTACTAAATCATACTACTCGTGCCAAATCATAGTATTGAAATCAAAATATAGTATTTGTACCAAAGCATTGTATTTGTATGCAGTACAGTATTTCTGCCAAATCATAGAATTACTGCAATTTCATGGTATTTTGAGGAATCCCTTTTGTTATAGTATTACTTCTAAGTCATAGTATTTCTGCTTTGTCATAGTATTTGTACTGAAACATAGTATTTCTGCCAAATCATAGTATTACTGCTATTTCATATTATTTGAGTGAAATTACAGTGTTTCTGCAAAAACATTGGTTGGTATTGGTTTTAGTTACCTTTAGCGTATGTGCTAGTTAGCAATAGCTATGGCAGCCCAGTTATTTTATTGTTTTGGGCTTGTTCCTGCTTTGTTTTTTCCCCTGCAAATTTATGTGAATTTGTACACTGTAATATCGCTGTATTACGTAATGGCTAAGTAGGAGGCTGACTGTCACTAAGTGCATCAGTGTACATAGGTCATCTCTTGTGTTGGAGTGCCCTCCTGTGGCACCTTTTGGGTAGTGCCTTAGTAAACGTGAACACTGCAAAGAAGTGGTATCAGACTAGTTTGTAGTGGAGGAATTTGTTGCCAGTTTCTTTCATCTTTAATCCGTATTCATGTTGTAATGTAGTAACTTTTGTGGCACAAATACCACAATATGGCAGAAATACCATGTTTTGGCACAAATACTTTGATTTGGTATACTTTAGCTTCTTCACCCTTTTCAGCAAAATTTTCATTTTTTCACCCCTTTTCAGCACAAATTCCAGCTTTTTGGCGGTTTTCAGAAAAAACTCTTTTCAGCAGAAACTCTGCTGATTCACCTCTTTTCAGCACAACGTTCTGCTTTGCCTCTTTTCTGCAGAAATTCTGCTGATTCACCTCTTTTCTGCAAAATTTTCATCCTTTTGCCTCTTATCAGCACAGTTCTCAGCAGCTTCTGATAGCATTTCTACCAAATCATAGCATTTCTTCAAAATCATAGTATTATTGCAATTTCATAGTATTTGAGCGAAATCGTAGTATTTGTGAAAAAACATACTATGTCTGCAAAATCACAGTATATCTGTTATGTTATAGTATTACTACTAAGGCATAGTATTTCTGCCAATAAGAGTATTTGTATTAAATCATAGTAGTTGTGCCAAATCACAGTATTTCAGCCACATTGTGCTAGTTGTGCAAAAACATAGACTGTCTGCAAAATCATAGTATATCTATTATGTTATAGTATTACTACTAAGTCGTAGACTTTCTGTTTTGTTATAGTATCTCTGCTGAATATAGTATATGTGCCAAATCATAGTATTTATAGCAAATCATAGTATTTGTGCTAACACATAGTATACTGCCACATTATAGTATTTGTGTAAAACCAGAATGTCTGCAAAATCATCATATATCTGGTATGTTATAGTATTACTACTAATGCATAGTATTTCTAACAAATCATAGAATTCCTTCAAAATCATAGTATTACTGCAATTTCATAGTATTTGAGCAAAATCGTAGTATTTGTGCAAAAACATACTATGTCTGCAAAATCACAGTATATCTGCTATGCTATAGTATTACTACTAAGGCATTGTATTTCTACCAAAATCATAGTATTACTGCAATTTCATAGTATTTGAGCAAAATCGTAGAATTTTTTGCAAATCATATTATTTGAACCAAAACATTGTATTTGTACGAAGTCATAGTATTTCTTCTAAATCATAGTATTTCACCCAAATCTCAGTAGTTGTGCTAAAACCCAGTATTATTGCCAAATCATGGTATTTGTACTAAATCATAGTACTTGTGCCAAATCATAGTATTTCTCCCATATTGTGCTAGTTGTGGAAAAAAATAGACTGTCTGCAAAATCATAGTATATCTATTATGTTATAGCATTACTACTAAGTCATAGACTTTCTGTTTTGTTATAGTATATCTGCTGAATATAGTATATGTGCCAAATCATAGTATTTATAGCAAATCATAGTATTTGTGCTAAAACATAGTATACTGCCACATTATAGTATTTGTGTAAAACCAGAATGTCTGCAAAATCATCATATATCTGTGATGTTTATAGTATTACTACTAATGCATAGTATTTCTGCAAAATCATAGTATTTTTGCAGAAACCTTGTACTTCTGGTAAATAATAGTATTTGTGCCAAATCATAGTATTTGTGCCAAAACATTGTATTTGTACAAAGTCATAATATTTCTTCTAAATCATAGTATTTCAATCAAATCTCAGGAGTTGTGCTAAAACGCAGTATTTTTGCCAAATCATAGTATTTGTACTCAAACATATCAGTTCAACTTATTTAACTCTTCTCAACAGCCCAACACCTCTTCTTCACCCCGTTTCAGCAGAATTATGAGTGTTTTCACCCCTTTTCAGCACAAATCCCAGCTTTTTCAGGTGTTTTCAACAGAAATCTCTTTTTTAGCGGACATTCTGCTGATTCACCTATTTTAAGCAGAATTTTCAGCCTTTCACCTCTTATCAATACAAATCTCAGTATCTTCTGCTCATTTCAGAGGAAACCATTTCACCTCTTTTCAGTAGAAATTTGAACTTCTGTACCCCTTTGAAGCAGAATCTTTGCCTTTTCACCTCTTTTCAGCAAAAGTTTCTGTTTTTTCACTTGTTTTCAGCATAATTTTTCAGTTTCTTTACCGCCATACAATTTTTGCAGCTTTTCATCTTTTTCAGTCATTTTCAGCAGGCAACTTCAGCGTTAAGGCATCCACACAGCATTTTCGCAGGAAATGCAAATTTTTCTAGTTGTGTGGATGCCCTAAAAGGGCTTCCACACTATTGAGTTCCTGTTTCTCTTTATTCTTTATTCCACTATTTACTAGTTGCTTCCGTACGTTTTTTGGCACTTAACTACTGCCTCAGTTTTCAGCCGATTTTCTCCGTTCAAACTCTATACTGTTCTGCTCTTTCTGCTAATTCCTGCTATGACTTTTGGTGTTTATTACTCTTATACTTTTTAAAATATTACACTTTTTTCCTTTAATTTGTCCCATTGAAATGAATGGGAAACTTCCACAATTCTGCTAAAACTTGCTTGTCTTTGAAACTTAACTACTTTGTCATGCTTTCACCTAGAAACTCCATTCAAACTTTAAAATGTTCTCAGATTCTTGGGCTATTCCTGTCTGATTCAGCTTTTTCAGATCTTCTACCGTTTTAATCTTATCTCTCTTTAAGTTTTCAGTTGCAAAATTGTGATTTTTCAGAAAATACATGCGTTGCTATGGTTGCTATGCAATTAAGTCAGAGTGAGTGCTGGTCCGTTCTGAATTTTCTCTTCATGTCTGAACAACTTCTTGCTACTCACACAATTTCCACTCAACCCCCACAAATTATACATCAAAACGTAGGTATTTTTGCTGGCTTTCAGAAAATGTCACTATCTTTATTGTGAGATTTACCGTTTTTTTTCGCAATGTGCCTCGGAGTGACACAGGTCTGACAACTCCCCATTCAAAGTCTATGGGAGGTTTTGAAATTCAGAGCTGAAATTCTGTAACGGGAGGCATTTTCAAATCGCCATATCTCTTGAACAAAGCAAAGTTAGGACATGAGGCTTGTGCCAATATATCTTCAGACACTGCTGACGCTCACAGTGGAAGCAGTTTTACAATTATCTTACCGTTGAGCAATGAATTACGTTTGTTTGAGGGTGGAAATCTGTCCTTCTCTCAGTCTTCAAACTCTGGAAATGAAGCTGTTTCTTCTCTCGTCATATCTCCGCGGCGGAGGTAGAACGAGCTATGAAAATCGCAGTCAAAATACACCAAAGTCCGCTGATTCACCCAGTACAAGAATTATGCTGCTAGCCCTCCTAGTTTTTGAGTTACACGACGTTTTGTAACTCCAAAAACGGCGTTTTTCGCCTCTCACCGCGATCTATTTTCTGACTGCCCAAGTATCTGTCTTTCAGACCGCCGCCCCTTTCCAGGTGGCGCAATCAGTAATGACACGGCTCTGCAGCTCAAAGGTCGTGGGTTCAATCCCACCTTGGTCCACGTTTTTTTTTTCACTACAAATTTATACACTATCACAGACCTGTAATTTATATTGCTAATCTATTACAATTCTGCAAAGTTTTATGATTTTAGCAGCTTTTCTAATATGGACCTCAGATTCTTGTTAACGCTCCATGGCAGAAACAAGTACACAGCCTGATGAAGCAGACTGAGGCAGTACCTCTGATTGGTGAATTTGAGCAGAACCAGGTTGTTCTTTCATTTCATTTCTTTATTTATTTCACACATGGTTCAACAGTGTTTCTTTTTCTACATACAGAACCTTCAGAAATTCTGTTCATTCTTCACCCCCTTTTTAGCAGAATTGTGAGTTTCGTCACCCCCTTTTCAACACAAATCCCGGCTTTTTCAGGTGTTTTCAGCAGAAATCTGTTTTTTAGCAGAAATTCTTCTGTTTCACCTGTTTTCAGTGCAACTTTCTACTTCTTTACCTGTTTTCAGTAGAAATTCTGCTGATTCACCTAT
>NW_024108887.1:0-35691 GCF_013358895.1 Oreochromis aureus
AGCAACAATTACCATCAAGCATTTACAGTAACTGGTAATGACTGGTTTACATCACTGGGGGATTTAGGTCCACTATAATTTCAGAATTGTCTTAATTAGATCCAAACAGGACAGTCAAGAAAAGAAAAAAGTCTTAATTAAGGCCCAATATAGGGTTTTCAACTCATACCAAGTATCTTAATTTCATTAAAGTCCAGACTGATTAGTTTATACCAAGAGTTTTGTTTCATTCATTCATTCAATTGGACTTGCTTGTGTGCTTCAGATCAATTTCCTGCTGCAAATCCTAAGTGTGATTAAACTTAAGCCCAGGACCTGATGAGTTGATGGTCCTGAAGGTCCTGAAGTTGTAAAGGAACTCTGGGACATCACAGTAACAGCACCATGTTTGACTGTAATGCTGGTGTTTTTCTCTCACTATAGATGATTCAGTTTAGTGCAGTTAGTCAGCACAGCTCTTGTTTATCATCGAGATATTATTAGGCAACTTGTTTTTGCCTGTTCAGCTACAACATCTGGGAGTGTTTTTGTTTTCTGGGGTCTCCAAATCCTTAGAAATCTCTTTGTAAACCTTTACAGAACTATATCTGTTTGTTTCACATTACAGCAGCTCACGACTAGCAGTTTAGGGACAATTAAATATTCACATAGGGCAGGGGTCTCAAACTCCACTCTTCAAGAGCTGGTGTCCTGAAGCTTTTCCACGTGTCCCTGTTACAAAACACCTGAATAACATTTGTAGGTCATTAGTAAGAGTATAGAATTTGACTGTGTGCTGAAGTGGCATCCCCTAAGACTACTCAAATTTAAGTAATTAAAGTGTTTGGAAAAATGTACTTCTAAAAGTACTTTTATTACATCACGTTCATTCACTCATGAGCTGCTATAACATGAATCAAATGGCTGAATTACCACCTCAGCATGCAGTCAAGTTCTGTAGAGTTTTGCTAATGACCTACTAATGTTATTCAGGTGTGTAGCAACAGGGACACATAGAAAAGTTTCTGGACACCAGGCCTTAAGGACCAGAGTTTGAGACCACTGGTGGTAGGGCATTGTGGATTTCAAAAGCTTCTTTCCTTAAATCACTGCCTAGAAACTGCTTTTTGTAATTTGTCATAATGACCTGCAAAATATAGGTGGGATGAAGACATAAACATCAGAAATTTTATAGTGGCCTGATATTTTTATCAAGGCTGTTTTTTGAAAATAATCCTGGCCTAATTTACAAAAGATGAACTGTGTCTGAAAGTCATGTTTGTTTGTTTCTTTGTTTGTTTAAGAAATGTGGGAATCTCCAGCAAAGATCTTACATGCAACAGCTCAGATACAGCACTCATTTCTGTTCTTTTTATCATGACATGATCTACAAAGAAATTATCATCATACTAAATTTTGCTAATTAGGCCTTAATATCAGCTATGATAACTTTATCATAGATTTAGTGGAGTGCTTATTGCTGTGTATCAAACATGCCCCAAATGTGACTGAAATATGTAGAAACTGCTGTGTAGAAACTAGCTGTCTCCAAATTTCTCATTTTGCCAAAATTCATACAGAGTGGCCTGAAACTGTCTGCTCTAACCTCAGTGTGTTGGTTTTGTTGGACCATATAATATTTACAGTAAGTTATTGTAGCAGCACATCTTGGTGTAAGTTTATAGACTCTGTTTGTTTTTATTGTGTTAATAGAATTTGAATGCAGGCCACCTCAAATGTTAAAGCCTACAAACATTCCATACAAGCTATCATTTGTGATTGTTGCCTACTTTTAAATTGTGACATCACCATTTGATGATGTGTGCAGTGCTAGGTGTAGCAAATCATTGGTTACGATATCTACTCTCTTATGTAACTGAACCTAAACTTTGGAGCATTACATGACTCAGAAACTTGTGTGGCTTATTGCAAATGGATAAAACTACATATTACCTTTATGAAGATGATAATCTTTATTAGGGTGCAGAAAAAGAAAACAGAGGAGAGTTGTTGTTGTTTGTATTCCAGCTGTGGTAAACAAAGAAGTTTCCAGAATGTTTTTGACTACAGAGAGTGATGCAGTATTGACTCTAATGCTGATTGGAGTTGTCTGATCCTGTATTTTTGTTCTTTGTCTTTTGTTACACAGAGTGAACAGATCTTTGGTTTTGCCTTTGCTGGTAAGTAGACAGTAATGGTAATGTTTAGTAATTTACTTACAGTAGTTTGGCTATTTGTGTTATCTTGCCATTCACTCATGGGCAAAGACAAATAGTCAGGATTTAGAATCTGTAGCAGCAAAGCCCCCACACAGGACCACTGACTGCCCCAGAAAATGTCAATGAAGTTTAATAGCCCATTAATGTCTGATTTTAATTTTTGATGGCTTATCAAGTCCAAACATAGTTAAATGTCAGAGATATCTTTATGCAGTTGTTCGATTTCTCCTTATTTTTGTGGGTTTAAGTGTGAGTATAGGTGGTACCTTAAACACTTAAGAGCACCACAGCTATCGATTTTTATTTTCTCTCTCATTGCACTTATGAATTAGCATGAAGTCAAAACATGACAACATGACAAAAAATCAGATTTTTTTGTCATGTTGGTATCAGTGATGGTATCATGGTATGACAGTGTGAACGGCACAAATCCGATAGTTTAGAAGGCGACTGCTGTTTGAATTTCAGTTGTCTTAATTAAGGTCCAAAATAGTGTTTTGAAATCATTTCAAGGATCTCAATTTCACTAAAGTCGAGATTCTGATTAGTCTACACCAAGACATTCCGTTGGACTTGCTTGTGTGCTTCAGATCCCAAGTGTGATTAAACTTAAGCTCAGGACCTGATGAGTTTATGTAGGTCCTGAAGTAGTAAGGGAACTCTGGACCATCACAGTAACGGCACCATGTTTGACTTTAATGCTGGTGTTTTTCTGAAATATTTCTCTCACTTTAGAAGATTCAGTTTAGTACAGTGAGTCCGCACAGCTCTTGCTGATCATCAAGATGTTTTTAGGCAAATGTGAGAAAGTTTGTGTTCTTTTTGGCCAGTCAATAAATAATTTTGAGTTTAATGGATATAAAGTGTTTAAAGCAGGAGGCCTGAAACTGTCTGCTGTAACCTCAGTGTGTGGGTTTATTTGGACCATATAATATTTACAGTAAGTTACTGTAGCAGCACGTCTTGGTTTGAGTTTATAGACTTAGTTTATTGTTTTAATAGAACGCAAAAATGTCCTTATAACAGTTCCACCATCATTTGTTAAACATTGTCATTCTGTTCAGTCTAATAATTTACTGTAGAACTCTTTAGTATTTAAAGCCCTACATGTACTGTATTTTTGAAATTATAAGGCATAACGTCAATAAACAAGTCTGTTTTTAAGGCAGATTAAGCCAAACAAAACAGTCAGATAAGTCAAACTTTATTCAAGTCATTCACAACAACTCTCTCAACACTGTTCAGTTGTAACACATAAAATACAGAACAATACACTCACTTTTTCAGTTCATTCCTCATCCACAAATCCATCAAACTCTTCATGGGTTGATCAGTTTGAAATCTGCTTCATAAGCATGTCTCTTAGCATGTGCCAGGTCTTTGTACACACACCATAATGTTATGTTGAAGCACCGTACAAATTACCCATCGAGGGTCCTGACTATGGTAGCCATAATGCTCTGACAATACATCAAGCAGCGCAGCTTTGTAGCTTACCGAAGTCTTACTAAAATATTTGACAGAATTTTGAGCGCTGTGTACCACAGAAATCCCGTTCGAGGTCAGTAAGCATAACCAGAATTGATACATTAGGCACATTGTATGTTTTTGAGAAAATGACAGGATTTTAGGTGTGCCATATAGTCTGAAGAATATGGTAAATCCAAGCATATTGGAAATACGACTAATTCCAGGCCTTTTGTGTCTTACAGGTGACCTGCTCCAGAAGATCCTCTCTCTCTATCATTATAAGCAATTCTGTCTATCCTATCACTCTCCCGACTCTATCTAATTTGACAGCCATTCCATCTTGTATCCCTCTATCCTCTACTGCTCTATCTAATTTGACAGCCATTCTATCTTGTATCCCTCTCTCTCTACTGCTCTATCTAATTTGACAGCCATTCTATCTTGTATCCCTCTCTCTCTACTGCTCTATCTAATTTGAGAATCCAAGTTTTCAGAAATCCAAGTTTTCAGAATCCAAGTTTTCAGAAATCCAAGTTACCAGTACTTGATCTATCTGTTACAGAATTCTGAGAGATCTCTGCTCTCACTGCTCCTTCTTTCCTGTCATTAAGCTCTCTCACATTCAGTCATTTTGCTGGAAATTACAAGTTGAATTTACAGTACAGTAGAACTTATAGTAGAACCTACTTACACAGCCCTACATTAGTCATTTTAATTTTGCATTAGACTTTGGAATTAACACTGCTAGTTTGGCTTACTTTGATACATTGTATAAAATATCACCTTTTTATAAGTTTATTTGTAATAAGATAATCTGGTTCTTTTGTAATACATACATTCAGATAAATAATAAATTAGATCCAAATACATTTTGCTAGTCTGTTTCATTGGCTATAATATTTGACTGCAAGTTTATAGTATTATTATTTAAGGACAAACCCATTTTGTCACTCAGTGTAAGTATTCAGTTAGTATTGTCATCGAGAAGTGCCTGAGGACCCAGACTTCCTGTTTCCTGACTGCTGCAGAACATCCAGCTGAAGAATCCTCATCACCTGTCATCTTATCACCACACCACCAAAGCTCCATATATTTGATTTAAATTTTAGATATCTGAAAGATTTACATAAACTCCCTTAAGAGCTAAGACTTTTATTATAGCCTGTTGATTGAGATTTATTCTGCATATCATCTTACAGAAGTTGTACTTATTTATCAGTCTGGTTAAAAAAATATATAAGTGAAATTATACAGTTTCTAAAAGAGCTACAATAAAACGGACCAAATTGTTTCCAGAGAACTTTGAATTTCCTTTATTTTGAGTTTGGAGTACAAATCAGCTTAACGTCTATTTATATATTCATAAAAACATTTTAAAGTAGTATAATAGTACATTTCTCAGATTTAACAGTAACTTGAGGAGTTATACGTTTTTCTCTGTTTCAAGGTTCAGTTTTGTTTATATTTGTGTATAACCACATATAAGCTCCAGGTTGTACTTCAGCAAAATGCCAAGAAAAGGTCAAAGGTCTCAGTCCCAGAAGCTTAGACGTCAGAAGGAGAAAGAACAGGTGAATGTTTCTCAGAGCAGTGAGCAGGTAAAGGTGTGTGTTTCAACTTTTCCCAGCACTGAAGTGCAGAGCAGTGTTCAGACAGCCACAGTGTCTTATGCAGATGTGGTAAAGAGAGGTGTTCCTCAGTGTCTGTCCCAGAGCCTGAAGTATGCAGGTAATCCAGACTGAACCCCAGGTAACTGTACAAACACAGCATGATGAACAAGCTCCAGGACAGTCTCATGTAGAGGTTACAAACAGTGAAAGTCGTGTACAAACACAGCAGTGAGTAGTATCTGTGTCATCCCGAGTGAAGCCAGGCTTCTCCTAGGTATGTAAAGTACCGGAATCAGCAATGCATGGCTAACAGTTTGGTTTTCCTGTCATTCTTACACGAGGATGAATTTATTACCAGAGCAGATCTAAACCGTGTGTTGGACAAAGGCCATGCCATGCATTCAGATGCCAGAAAGAGGTTTGTGAACAGCGTGTTTCTAGCCACTGATGAGCTTCCCACAGTGGTCACCAGCCGCAGACACGAGTATCAAGTCGACATGTCTCAGTTAGCTCATTACGGCACATTTGATGGTACAGATCACCTTCTGAGCCTTGAACAAGGACTACAGTGTTTGGCTTCAGACGTTCGCTACGCTTTGCTAGTCATGGGAGGAACAGTCATCGCTGTTTGCAGGCTGACTTCAGGTGAATATGCATATTTTGACCCTCACCCACGTAAGTCTACTGGTATGCCATTGTCGCTAAGTGTAAGTGGTGGAACTGCAGTCATGTTAAGATTCACATGTCTCAACGACATGATTGACAGGATCAAACGTTTGTACCGAATGTTTAGCATCGCCCCATCCTGCACTTATGAGCTACAGCCTGTCGAGTTTCACAGTGGAAACGCTGCTGACCAAAGAGATGCTGATGAAAACAGACAAACAGCTACAACTGTTCCAGCACCAGCTTTAAATGAAGCTGTTCATGAAATAAACTCCCAAACATCTACTGACCAGACACAGAAGACTGTGAGAGACACTTTAACCACTGAAGTGACATCATCCAGAGTGGATTATTCAAATGAGACAGCTGCTACTGAAAACAACCATCTTCCTTCTGAGTATTTAGAAAAAGAAACACCTGCATCCTCTGTGAGAGAAACACAGGTAACATCAGATTCTGTTCCTCAGAATGATTCAAACATTGCCTCCTGTTTAACTAAGACAACAGAGGAACTTTCACAAAAACTGCTGAAATATAATAAACAGCAAAAGAGAAAAATAAGGAGAAGAATATTAGCCCAAGAAAAACTACCACAGAGAAAGGAAAATCAGAAAAAGAAAGAAAGGCAGATGTACAGGTTTGATGAAAGCTTCAAGACAAAGAAAAAAAAAATTCAACCAGGAAGTGTAATGATCCTGATCAGAGACAGAAAAGGAGTCTGTACAAAAATGAACTGTATAAATTAAATGCTACCTATAAGGAGAAACAGAGAGAACATTTTAGAAAGATGTATAGAGAAAGTGCTAAAATGAGAGAGAGAAAAAGAGAATGTGTCATAAGGACATATAAAGACAATCCCCTATTCAGAGAACAGCAGAAGGAACGTATAACAAGAACGTATAGAGAGTCTCCCCTATTCAGAGAAAAGCAGAAGGAACGTATAACAAGAACATATAGAGAGTCTCCCCTATTCAGAGAAAAGCAGAAGGAACGTATAACAAGAACATATAGAGAGTCTCCCCTATTCAGAGAAAAGCAGAAAGAGCGTATAAGAAGAATATACAGAACTTGTGCTGAATTCAGAGAGAAACATAAAGCTTACATGAGGTCATATGTTTCTAACCTATATAAAGAAAGCGAAGAATTTAAAAAGAAAAAACTATCTTACATGACTAAGCGTTATGGAGAAGAGAGACAATTTCAGCAACAACACAAGGACAATATGAGAGAAAGAATGAGAGTAAAATATTGGAACGGTTTTTCTTTCAGACAGATGCATAATATCAGATGTGCAATGAACATAAAACGGAAATATCGCCAGATGCATCGACCAGCTGAGAGTTTACAGTGTCATCCAGATAACACTTTAATGAATGAGGCCATATCTCGTTTCAGATCAAACATTAAATCAGCACCATCTTATGTTTGTACTGTTTGTCTAAAAGCTTCTTTTCCTAATCAGGTGAAAATCTGCAAAAGAGAAAATTACTCAAAACACCAAACTGTAGCTCATCAGTGTCTAACTGGTAAATTTGTTCATATGTGTGATGAAGCATGTAATGATCACTGCAACTTTCCTATTGAGAGAAAAAAGGAGTATATCTGTCACACGTGTCACAGTTCCCTCAAAAGTGGATGCATGCCCAGGCTTGCTGCTGTCAATGGTTTAGAACTGCAGGATATTCCAGCTGAACTGTGTGATCTCAACATTCTGGAGAGACATCTGATTGCCAAATGCATACCATTTGCTAAGATTATTCCTCTTCCAAAGGGGAGACAGAGACTCATACGTGGTAATGTGGTGTGTGTACCATCTGAGGTCCAACAAACAGTTGACTCTTTACCTCGGCTCAGAAGCCAATCACAGATAATGAGGATCAAGTTGAAAAGACGACTGTGCTACAAAGGCCATCAGCTGTTCCAGACTGTCACCTGGTCTAAACTGATCCAAGCCCTGCGTAAACTCAAACAAATTCACCCACAGTACACAGATATTGTTATCAGAGATGATGCATTGCTTTGTGATCCAACGTTACCTGATGATGACAGCAGTGATGAAGCCAGCATGGCAAGTGATGATTATGATGAAGCAGATTTAATGGAAATTGACAACTATGAAAAAGATGCCCTTTTATGCGAAAGTGAGTCTGAAAGTGAACAAGATATTAATATGCAATCTTGTGATGAACAACCAGAGGAACAAAATCCAGATGAACCAGAAAGTGATTTGAACAATGGAGGTTTTGCTCTAGAAAGTTGTCTGCAGCCTGTTGACATTTCAGAAGAGATTCTCTCTTTCACTGATAACACATATTGTGTGGCTCCTGCAGAAAGAAACAATCCTGTTAGCTTCTTCAGAACTCCTCATTTGGAAGCCATGGCATTTCCTGTGCAGTTTCCTACTGGTCAGAATACACTGGATGAAAAGAGACGTCTCAAGCTCACACCGAGTGCTTACTTCAAGTCAAGGCTTTTCAACATTGATGCAAGATTTGCTAAAGATACAAATTACCTGTTTTTCTCACAGTTTGTCACTGAAATACACTTGGCTAATTCCAGCATGACAATACAGCTAAGGAAAGGTAAAACTATGACCAAAGATGGACGCAAAATCACATCAGGAATGTTACAAAGTAAGACAGAAGTAGAGAAGCTGGTAAGAAATAAAGATGCAATCAGATTTATGCAGCCACTCAGAGGAACTCCAGCTTACTGGCAGAAAACTACCAAAGATTTATTCAGTATGGTTCGTCAAATAGGAACACCTCAGTTCTTTGTCACTTTCTCTGCTGCTGAGATGAGATGGCCTGAAGTGATTCAAGCAATAAAGAGACAGCAAGGTGAAGAGGTTGATTTTGAAGCCCTGGACTGGTCAGAAAAGTGTGAAATTCTAAGATCAAATCCAGTAACCACCATGCGAATGTTTGATAAGCGTGTTGAGGCTTTGTTCAGAGATTTGCTTTTTCTCCTGCACAGCCCCTTGGTGAAATCATTGATTACTTTTACAGAGTTGAGTTCCAGCACAGAGGTAGTCCACATATACACATGTTGCTGTGGATTAGAGAAAAGGTAGAAGTAGATGTGGATGATGACCAAACTGTCTGTGACTTTGTGGACAGATACATCTCAGCTCAACTCCCTGATCCAGAAAAACAACCTGAACTGCACAAAAAAGTCACTGAACTGCAAAAGCACAGCAAAAACCACACAAAGACATGCTTTAAGAGTGTGAACTCTGGTTGTAGATTTGGGTTTCCAAAACCACCAGCCACAAGAACAATGATTGTGAGACAGGATGAGGATTCAGACACTGAAGCTGCAAAAGCCAAACTCAGACCTTTGTTGAACCTGCTGAAGGAACCTGAAGTTGCTTCCCTCACCATAGAGCAGATTCTGTCACGATGCAACTTGACAATGAATGAGTATGAACAATGCCTCCAAGACATAAACAAGAAAACAGCTCTTATTCTGAAACGTGACCCAAAGGACTGTTGGATCAACAATTACAACCCAGACCTGCTTGAAGCCTGGAACTCTAATTTAGATGTCTCATTAATTTTGAATGCCTATTCATGTATAGAATATCTCTGTAAATATATAACGAAAGAAAGAATCTGGCCTCTCTGAATACCTGAAGACAGTTATTGACAACTCTGATAAAACACGGTCAATGAATGTGATGAAATGAGAGCTGTGATGCAGGCTTATTCAAAAAGAGAGAAATCAGCGCACAGGAGTGTGTGACTCGAGTCTGTGGCCTAAAAATGAAAAAATGTTCCCGCAGTGTTGTATTTGTACCAACAGATGATAACCCAGTAAAAATGAGTCGCCCGATGAGCTACCTGGAAAGCACAACACACGACAGCTGTAATATTTGGATGACAAGTTTGAGTGATAAATACAAATGCAGACCTGAGACACCAGAATATGAGGAAATGTCACTGGCTGATTTTGCTGCCTTGTGCAGGTTGGTGAGTGGTCCAAATGAAGGAAAAGATGTGCTTCCTCTTCTAAACCAGCTTGGATTTGTACAAAGGCGAAAGAATGATAAACCAGCTATAATCAGGTATTACCACAGCTCACAAGAAAAAGATCCTGAGCAATATTATGGTCGACTGTTGAGACTTTACCTTCCACACAGATCAGAGCAGGAACTGAAACCACAAGGGTTCCAAACCTATCAGTCCTTCTACAACTCAGGTTTTGTGCGACTTCCATGTTCAGACCACAGTGAGTCTGTGAAAAGGGTTGTGAAGAGAAATAAAGACAAGTATGAGAAGAACTCTGAGGATATTGAGAGTGCACTGGAAGAGTTTGAACAAAATAGAGACGTTGTGATCGATGAATGGTGTAATCTAGCTCCTGAATCTGAAGTTGTGAGGTTGCAATGTGATGAGAATCTTCCTGAGAGACATTCTGATGATGAGAACGAACAGGAGAATGTTCCCGACTACAGTCGTCAGTCTGATGCTGTAACAGAGATCAGAGCCATCAGAGAACAACCTGCAGTTGATCCAGCTGTGGTACGCATCATGTATCAGAATCTGAACCAGAAGCAGGCCTGCGTGTTCTATGCCATAAGAGACTGGTGTATTCAGCGTGTTTGTGGTTTCAATCCAGATCCGTTTTTCTTCTATATCAACGGTGGTGCAGGAACTGGAAAGTCACATCTGATTAAGTGTATTCATTCTGAAGCATCAAAGATCCTGAGCAGACTGCCTGCTAATGCAGAAGAAGCTGACATATCAAATCCAACTGTTTTACTGACGTCATTTACCGGGACAGCAGCTTTTTCTATCAGTGGCTCTACATTACATTCTCTACTGAAACTACCCAGGAGTCTGAAACCACCCATTCAAGGACTTGGTAACCAACTGGATGAAGTCAGATGTGAGCTTATAAATGCCGAAATTATTGTTATTGATGAGATTTCAATGGTTTCAAAACCCCTTTTTGCTTATGTGGATGCAAGACTGAAACAAATCAAAGGCACTCAGAGACCTTTTGGTGGAATGTCAGTTTTAGCTGTTGGAGATTTTTACCAGCTGCCACCAGTGCGACAGTCTAAACCTCTCTGTGTTTATGATCCAGAACAGATTGACCTATGGCAGGAACATTTTCAGATGATCACTCTAACCGAGATCATGCGTCAGAAAGATGATGTGGCCTTTGCAGAGATGCTGAACAGGATTAGAGTCAAAGAAAAGACAGATGAGCTTTCTCAGTGCGACAGAAATTTGTTGTCACAGGCTGTGACTGTACCAGAAGAATGTCCAATCGAGGTCTTACACATTTATGCCACCAACAAGAATGTTGAATCCCACAACACAGATACGCTCAAGAAGCTTCATTCAAACATTATAATCATCAATGCAGACGATTTCCAGAAGGATAAATGTACAGGCAGAATGGCACGAAGAGACAAACCATTTACAGGTGGGCGAAATGATTTACCTGACACTCTGAATGTTGCTGAAGGAGCTCGAGTCATGCTGACCAGAAACTTGGACACACTAAACGGTTTAGTCAATGGTGCTTTTGGTATACTGGTAAAGGTGGTGAGATCTGAAAATGATGGACACATAATTAAACTGGGGCTCAGAATGGACAACCGGCAGCCTATGAGACACAACCGCAGTTCTAATGCAGCATCTGATGATCTGGTTTACATTGAGAGAGCAGAGGAGAGTCTGAAGTTTAAAGGAGCGGTACGCAGACAGTTTCCTGTAAAGCTAGCATTCGCCTGCACAATTCACAAAACTCAGGGTCTTACAACACAGACAGCTGTAGTTTCAATGAAGAACATTTTTTGAACCAGGTATGGCTTATGTTGCTCTCAGCAGGGTGACGTCTCTCAGTGGACTCTATTTGCAGGACTTGGATGAGAAAAAGATTTACGCTAATCCTGAGGTAACTGCAGCGCTCCAAACCATGAGACAAGCCAGTGTTGAGGAAATGATGCCTCTTCTTCAGGTCAGAGAAACAGCCAGCAGACCTGACACTCTTACACTGATCCATCACAATACGGAGGGTTTGCCATCTCACATCAGTGACATCAAGAGTCATCATGAAATGTGTTTAGCAGATGTTTTGTGTCTCACTGAGTCTCACCTCCAAGGCTCCTTTGTTGCAGACAGTCTTCATTTGGACGGCTACACCATGTTCAAACGCAACAGACATGTGTCCTACACAAACTTTCCTCACATGGCCAGCAGAAGTGGTGGGGAGTTGTTGTGTATTTGAGGAATCATTTTCAGGTTCAGGTAAAACAGTATCTGCATAATGTCACTGATCTTGAGTTTTTAGTGTTGAAGGTTCAGGCTCCATTCCCTGCGCTCATTGCTGTTGTGTACAGACCTCCAGACTACAGTTTGACACCATTCATGCAAAACCTGGTAAGTCTTTTAGATTCACTTGAAATAATGGACTGTCACCCAATAATTGTGTGTGGAGATTTTAATGAAAACCAGTTACAGAGTGGAAGAAAACAGATTCTGGAGCAGTTTCAGTCTAGAGGGTATTCACAGCTGATCACTTCTGCTACTACAGACAAGAACACCCTGCTTGACCTCATTTTTATTTCTCAGCCACAGCACAGTCTACATTCAGGTGTCCTGAGAACATATTACAGTTACCACAACCCTGTGTTTTGTGTCCTGTCCTTGAGCCAATCATGAAGTCGTCTGGTGAGTTTTGAAATAATTACAGATCATGTTTGTTACAGAGTTTACTGATTGTAGAGCATGAAAAAGATTTTTCATTGAAAAAAGGGTCTTCACTACTCTGTCTGTCAGAAGACCCTTTCCTATTTCAATGTTATTAATCATTTCACCAAATCATTGCTGAATTTCATGCAGAGCAGGGAGATCTGCTTTCTGCTATCATGCACCTCTGATCTGAAATGTGCTGCAACATTTGATAAACCAACATCATTTTTTTTTATTCTCATGTTTTAAATGACTAAATCTTTTTACTGTGACGTATGTAGCTCAACAAACGAGATCTTCCCCTCCAAGGGCTTTAAAATATGAAATAGTAAATAAATAAATCCCAGATAAATGCAGGCATTTATTATGGGTCACATGAATAAATACAGACAATTATATTTTCTTGATTATAGTAGATTTTGTAGAATCAAAAGTTTTTGTGATGAATGAGTTTTTGCTTATCATGTTTTACAGGTAAAAAATGTCAAAAGTTTTAAACTATCTTTAGGCTACCAGAGATGTCTATAATGATACATTATGTAGAGAAAAACATTAGTACAGCTTACAGAATATGTATAAAAACTGATTTAGAAGTAAATGGATAGTTTTCTGAAAGTTCCCGACTACAGTTTAACACCACCCACCCAGCTCAGCCCCCAAGTGTCTATGTAATGCTTGTATGGTGTGTGAGTTTGACTTGGCCTTTATCCGGTGGGTTTGGGTTTGGGTGGATAAAGGCCAAGTCAGAATTCTCTGAGCAGCTGGAAAAAGCTGCTAATAAACAAAGACATCAGAAAGTGTGGGCTTTAGGTGTAGCCCACGCTTTCTGATGCACTAATTAGATTTAGTAACTGACACCCCATACCAGCATTACATAGACACTTGGGGGCTGAGCTGGGTGGGTGGTGTTATAAGCACTTGTTTTGTTAGATGTATTTTTTCAGACAGGGCACAGTCTCCTTTGTGGCAAAACCTTCAAACTTCACCATCCTCAGCTGAAACAACAACATCTTAACCCCATCTTCATCAACTGCTGAGCCAAACCTGATCCATCAGTGCTGGACTGCACAGATAACTACATGCCACAAGGAGACTGCTGTGTTATGAACTGCCATACCAGTGTGTCTTCAATGGAGAAGATGACACACCCATCACCTGACCTCCTGCCTGATCTGGAGACCATCATCATGCTGCCACACTACACACCTCTGAGACCATCAATGATGACTGATACTGAGGAAACTGTATTTCCTGTCAGAGATGCTCAGTGATCCTCAGAGCAGAGAGAGGTATGATTCTTTATCTTTGATTAAAAAAATGTCAGTGTTTTTAATTAAATTAATTAATTAAAATCCTGTGTATTGCATAAATAATTCCACACTCAAATGATTATACTTGTTGACACTTTTTGAGTTTTAATTCACATTATGGATTACAAATCTATGCTTTTTCTACTCTGTCTCTCTGTGCAGGTATTGCTGTCTTCTGAGTTCTTCAGTGTCCCAACTGAGACATTCAAACCTCATTGCAGAGCTCATGTCTTTCCTCACCATCATGTGAGTGTGAGATTGCTCTGGATTCTGGTTATGTGGCCTGCAGCACCTATAAGGTATTTCAATATTGTTCATTGTATAACTTATTTGTAGTTTTTAGGGTTTCTACAGACAAATAAAATGTTCCTTTTTCGGTATTTTTTAGAACAAGCTCGTCCAGTGTGCCTGCATTCCAGCTTGACAGAAAAGAACATCAGACACCAGCGAGGGAGGATAAGAAAGACAGACACAACAACATTGTCATCCCCTATGTAGCCGGTGTATCAGAAAAACTCAGGAGAGTTTTCTCCAAATACGACATCCCAGTGTACTTCAGACCCAGTAACACACTCAGACAGAAACTGGTTCACCCGAAAGACAAAACTCCTAAACACAAACTGAACAATGTGGTGTATGCTGTACAGTGCAGCGAGGAATGCCCAGACCTCTACATCGGAGAGACCAAACAGCCACTTCACAAGGGCATGGCACAACATAGAAGAGCCACCTCCACGGGACAAGACTCAGCAGTTTATCTGCATCTAAAGGTCAAAGGTCAGTCTTTCGAGGATGCCAATGTTCACATTTTGGACAGAGAGGACAGATGGTTTGAAAGAGGAGTGAAAGAAGCCATTTACGTCCACTGTGAGCGACCATCTTTGAACAGAGGCGGTGGTTTACGACACCAACTGTCTGCCATTTATAATCCAGTTTTGAGTTCCCTCCCCAGACACCTTAACGCCCACTCACATCCTGGGACTGGGCGTGGGTGATTTCCTGACCTCAGGAAATCACATGATAGGGTGGGGCCAGGTTTCACAATGAGCTCACCTGAAACCCTGGCTGATTGGGACCCACACCCACTTTCACACCTTGGCTCATGTGATTAGGTAGAGGATCAGGGGGTTCTTTGTCCCTCTTTGGGGGGAAACTCCCACTGGGTTTAAATCTGGGACTCTCCACCATTGACCCTTAGAACTGAAGAAGCTTCTCCGATGAGAGG
Organism: Oreochromis aureus; assembly: GCF_013358895.1. Taxonomy (NCBI): domain Eukaryota; kingdom Metazoa; phylum Chordata; class Actinopteri; order Cichliformes; family Cichlidae; genus Oreochromis; species Oreochromis aureus. The sequence continues at coordinate 15,187 of NW_024108887.1, forward strand.
TGAAACGTCTTCAAGGAACTCAAAGAAGTCCAGACACTTTTCTTTCCAAGCTCCTTAGACTTCACTTGTGTTAATTACATTTTATTTGTTGTTGTTTTCTTTTAGATTTATATCCAGTGATTGGATGTGGTGGAGCTTTGTTAACCGTGTGGAAAACATCTGTTTGTGATGATATTTACAATGAGGCTTTAAGGTGACAGTTTCCATGTAATTTCAATCCTTTTACTATGCAAAAACATGTTTGCAATTAACATATTTTTTCAGTTTTGTCTTTTGGATTTATGGTTAACATTCCTCTGTGACAGCAAATACTAAACTGGTCCAAGTAACCAGCATATTATTGGTCAAAGGCAAAAAGGACCACAAGTCACACTAGCAATTAATTTTTTGACTGTGTTTGTGTTAGTATAGAGTAGGTCTAACAGTGGTTTTCCACATCTGCTCTAATATATATAGATAATGGGTCAGACATATCAAGTCATTTTGAAAAGTTCATAAAGGTCATTTATATGTGTTCCTCTTTATCATTTTATATCAGGTCACACAGCTGACTTGAGTTTTGATCAGAGTAGAACCATAACATTCATGCTAATGGTTCTACTGTTTACAGTTACTTTATGATGGATTTCACCCTGGTCACAGCACTATGTGAAAAGCTGTTAGAGGTAAAGTTAACCCAATTAATACCTCATCATAAGTCACTCTCTAACGCAAAGCAGTGATTATTTTTCACTGTAATTTATTCCACAACAATGTTCTTTATTTGATCCTTGTTTCTTTAAATATGCACATCGATTGTTCAGCTGTGTGACTCTCCACACCTCAAATATATCACAATGTGGACTTCATTTCGACAGTATTTTGTAGATTGGTACCATATTTATCATCAAATCATCTTGTGCATTTATTACCTAAATGTTGTTTGTGGGGTTTTTTTGTTTGTTTGTTTGGGATTTTTTTGTTGCCATTTTTACATTTCACCAACTGTGTAAATTCTGCAATTTTACCTTGGTTTTGTTTCACATCAGTTTATCTGCTGGCTGGTATTCCTGTCTTCCTTCTCTCACCCCAACTGGTCGCAGCAGATGGCCGCCCCTCCCTGAGCCTGGTTCTGCTGGAGGTTTCTTCCTGTTAAAAGGGAGTTTTTCCTTCCCACTGTCGCCAAAGTGCTTGCTCATAGGGGGTCATATGATTGTTGGGTTTTTCTCTGTATCTATGAAGCGCCTTAAGGCGACTTTTGTTGTGATTTGGCGCTATATAAATTGAATTGAATTGGTTTTTTTCCTTTTCTAATCTTTCTGCTCATTTTTCACAGTTAAACAAGTAACTTTGAGGTTACTTCATCGTTTTCAGCTGTTATCTGTTTACAGTTTTTTCCTAATAATTACATTTCTGCAAAATTATAGCAGTTCTGGTAAGTTGAAATATTTCTGCTGAGTTATTAATTTTCTACTAAATTATATCATTTCTGCTAAGTCATGTTATTCTAAATTATTACATTGTTATGTTTCTTCTAAGTTATTGCATTTCTGCTAAGTTATTACATTTTTGTTAACTTGATGTTGTTCTGCAAAGTTATTAAAATTTCAACAACTTTTTAAACACTGACTTTGATTTCGTCAGCTTCTTCAGCTATTTTCAGCTATTTTCAGCAGACAGCTTCAGCTTTACAGCATCCACACTGCATTTTCGCAGGAAATGCAAATTTTTCTAGTTATTATTATTCTAGTTGCCACTTTTTCACTTTTTTTGGCACTTAACTACTTCCACAATTTTCAGCCGATTTTCACCGTTCAAATTTTAAACTATTCTGCTATTTCTGCTAATGATCGCTATATCTTTTGGTGTTTATTACTGTTATACTTTTTAAAATATTCTACTTTTTTCCTTTAATTTGTCCCATTGAAATGAATGGGAAACTTCTGCAATTCTGCTAAATTTTGCTTCTTTTGAAACTTAACTACTTTTTCCTACTTTCACGTAGAACAACCATTCAAACTTTAAAATGTTCTCAAATTATTGGGCTATTCAGGAATAAATCAGATTTTTCAAATCTTTTACCGTTTTATTTTATGCCTCTTAAAGTTTTGAGTTGGAAAATTGTGATTTTTCACAAAATACATGCGTTGTTATGGTTGCTATGCACTTGGCTTCCAGTGTGCCACTGTAGGTTTCGCAGTCTTCTCTTCATGTCCGAACAACTTCTTGCTACTTGCTCAATTTTCACTCAACTTCCACAAATTATACATCAAAACGTAGGTATTTTTGCTGGCTTTCCGAAAATGTCACCATCATTGTTGTGAGACTTATAGAATTTTGGCAAATCTCCTCAGAGCAACACAAAGTCTGAAAACTCTCCATAGAAAGTCAATGGAGAGTTTGTTCAAAATCACCGCTTGATTTCTGTAATGAGAGGCATATTCGAATCGTCATATCTCCTTAACGGCGAAGTTAAAACATGAGGCTTGTCCCAGTATATCTTCAGACACTCCTGACGCTCACAATTCAAGAATTTTTTTCTCACCTATTACCGTTCTGAGATGAGTTACACTTGTTTGAGCGTAGGAAATTGTCCTTCGCTCAGATTTCTTCAGATTTCAAACTCTGAAATGAACCACTTTTTTCTCTCGTCATAACTTTTTGTTGGATTTCCACAGAGACCTGAAAATTTCCATGATTGTTCACCAAAGCCTGCTGTCTCTTACGGTGAAAGAATGATATCAATACTCCAAATAGATTTAGAGTTAGAAAGCGTTGTTTGAGGGCAAGTCAAGGCAGTTTTTGCTTTGCTCTACTCAGTTATGGTGCATTAGAAGTCAAATATCTTTAATAATTCATATTTTAATGATACATTGTCAACACTTTAAGATTCCCCATCTCTTCTGAACAAAACGGTGTAAGAATGACCGTTCTAGCCCCTATAGTTAGGAAATTATGGTCATTTGTTTGAGGGGTCGTCATTATGAGAAATAGACTGCAAAAATCCTGTGTCTCTCTGTGCTGCATGCACCTGTTTTGGCGGGAAAAAGTGCACAGCCTCTCTGATTGGTGGATTTAAATTCAGCAGCTCCCAGGCTGCTTGACTGAGCTAGAAACTTACTTCTCTCTCCCCTGTGTGTGTGTGTGTGTGTGTGTGTGTGTGTGTGTGTGTGTGTGTGTGTGTGTGTGTGTGACAGAGAGAGAGAAAGAGAGGCGAGACAGAGTTTTTATGGGAGCATCTTATTGTATGATTTAAATTCAATATATTTAGACTGGTTGACTGAATTTGATCCTGTGTGTGTCTCTCTGTGCATGTGTGTTTCCATATGTTTCCATATTTCTGATTGTGTGACTGTTACACTTTTTTTTTTGCTCAGTTTTTTTTTTCATTTAACAAGTACATTTGAAGGACCCTTAGCATGTTCAGCATTTTTCAGCTGTCCATTTTGCTTTTCCAGTTTTTCTGTTTAAGTTATTACTATTGTGCTGAATCATACTATTTCTGCTATTTTATAAGATTTGTGCTAAATATAGTATTTCTACCCAGTATAGTATTTCTGATTAATTATAGTTTTTCTACCAAATCATATTACAGTATTTTTGCTTTTTATACCATTTTATAGGATTTTTATATTGCTTAATATAGTATTTCTGCTTTTATAGGATTTGTGCTTAATACAGTATTTCTGCTAAATGTAGTATTTATGCTTAATCACACTATTACTATATATTTCTGCCAGCTTCCCAGCCAGCCAATCATATCTGAGGTCTGCAGTTTCTTCTCTCGTCATATCTCAGCGACGGATGTACAAAGAGTAATGAAAATCGCAGTCAAAGTACACCAAAGTCCGCTGATTCACCCAGTACAAGAATTATGCTCCTAGTCCACCTAGTTTTGGAGTTACACGATGTTTTGTAACTCCAAAAATGGCGCTCTTTGCCTCACACCGCGATCTAATTCTGACTGCTCATCAACCTGTTTCCCAAGTCCTCACTGTCTTTCCCAGTGGCGCAGCTGGTAATGACACAGGTCTGCAACCCAAAAGTCGTGGGTTCAACTCCACCTTGGACAACATGTTTTTTGCCCTACAAATTAATACACTATCACAGACCACTAATTCATATTCATCATTTATTACAATTCTCAAAACTTTTTACCAGCTTTTCTAATATGGACCTCACATTCTTCTTAACACTCCATGGCACAAATACTCTTCCCTTTAGGCTCTGTGAATGTGTGTGTGTATCAATATTTCTCCCATTTTAAAGTATTACTCCTCCATAATTGGATTTCTCTTAAATCAAAGTACTTTTACTACATCTTAGTACTTCTGCTCAATCATAGTATTTCTGCTAAATCATGGTTTTTGTGCCCAGTCATCAGAATCATGTTTATTGGCCAAGTATATGTGCATACAAATACAAGGAATTTGGTTCCGTAGATGGTGGCTCTCGAGCACAGCAATGTAAATCTCACACACACACACACACACACACACACACACACACACACACACACACACACACACACACACACACACACTACACGCATCTATATATACATTATACATTGCATACACATACATACACAAAGCTGTGTAAACCAACTATAAATAACTAATCTAAACGTATATACATAAAATACAGAAATGAAATGAGGTGGAATGAATACTACAGAATGTACATAAGGTGCAGTTGCAGTCTGGCAGTGGGAGGAGTGTGACAGTTCAACTGTTTAGAAGGGAGATGGCGAGGGAAAGAAACTGTTCCTGTGTCGGGTGGTCCTGGTCTGCAGGCTTCTGTACCGTCTGCCAGAGGGCAGCAGATCAAAAAGTCTGTGTCCAGGGTGTGAGGGGTCTGTGATGATTTTCCCTGCCCGTTTCCTGGTTCTTGAGAGGTACAGATCCTGGATGGAGGGCAGGGGGCGCCGATGATCCTTTCTGCTGCCCAGTACAGTCCGCTGCAGTCTGCACCTGTCCTGTTTAGTGGCTGCACCATACCAGACTGTGATGGAGGAGCACAGGACAGACTCAATGACTGCAGTGTAGAGCTGGATCAGCAGCTCCTGTGGAAGACTGTACTTCCCAGTTGTCTCAGGAAGTACATCCTCTGCTGGGTCTTTTGAGGATGGAGTTGATGTTGGTCTCCCACTTCAGGTCCTGGGAGATGGTGGTACCCAGCAACTTGAAGATCTCCACAGTCGACACAGGGCTGTCTGATATATGATGAGGGGGGGGCAGAGTTGAGGGATGTCTCCTGAAGTCCACTGTCATCTCTACAGTTTTAAGAGTGTTCAGCTCCAGATTGTGCTGACTGCACCAGAGTACCAGCCGCTCAACTCATCATAACATTTGTGTTATGTTATAGTATTACTACTAAGTGGAGAAATTTCTAAAATGTTACAGTATATGTGCTGATTACAGTATTTCTGCCAAATATAGTATTTCTGATTAATTATAGTTTTCTACCAAATCATATTACAGTATTTTTGCTTTTTATAGGATTTTTATAGGATATTTATATTGCTTAATATAGTATTTTTGCTTTTTATACGATTTGTGCTTAATAAAGTATTTCTGCTAAATGTAGTATTTATGCTTAATCATACTATTTCTATATATTTTTGCCAGGTCCTCTGTGAGGACTGAGACATTCAAATGTACATATCAGGGCCTGCATGGCTTCCCAGCCAGCCAATCATATCTGAAGTCTGCCGTTTCTTCTCTCGTCATATCTCAGCGACGGATGTACAAAGAGCAATGAAAATCGCAGTCAAAGTACACCAAAGTCCGCTGATTCACCCAGTACAAGAATTATGCTTCTAGTCCACCTAGTTTTTGAGTTACATGACGTTTTATAACTCCAAAAAACGGGCGCTCTTTGCCTCTCACCGCGATCTAATTCTGACTGCTCATCACCCTGTTCCCCAAGGGCTCACTGTCTTTCCCAGTGGCGCAGCTGGTAATGACACAGCTCTACAACACAAAGGTCGGGTTCAACTCCACCTCGGACAACACGTTTTTTGCCCTACAAATTAATACACTATCACAGACCACTAATTCATATTCATCATTTATTACAATTCTCAAAACTTTTACCAGCTTTTCTAATATGGACCTCACATTCTTCTTAACACTCCATGGCACAAATACTCTTCCCTTTAGGCTCTGTGAATGTGTGTGTGTATCAATATTTCTCCCATTTTAAAGTATTACCCTCCATAATTGATTTCTCTTAAATCAAAGTACTTTTACTACATCTTAGTACTTCTGCTCAATCATAGTATTTCTGCTAAATCATAGTATTTTTGCCAAATCATGGTTTTTGTGCCAAATCATCAGAATCGTGTTTATTGGCCAAGTATATGTGCAGACAAATACAAGGAATTTGGTTCCGGTAGATGGTGGCTCTCGAGCACAGCAATGTAAATCTCACACACACACACACACACACACACACACACACACACACACACACACACACACGTATCTATATATACATTACACATGCATACACATACATACACAAAGCTGTGTAAACCAACTATAAATAACTAATCTAAACGTATATACATAAAATACAGAAATGAAATGAGGTGGAATGAATACTACAGAATGTACATAAGGTGCAGTTGCAGTCTGGCAGTGGGAGCAGTGTGACAGTTCAACTGTTTAGAAGGGAGATGGTGAGGGAAAGAAACTGTTCCTGTGTCGGGTGGTCCTGGTCTGCAGGCTTCTGTACCGTCTGCCAGAGGGCAGCAGATCAAAAAGTCTGTGTCCAGGGTGTGAGGGGTCTGTGATGATTTTCCCTGCCCGTTTCCTGAGAGGTACAGATCCTGGATGGAGGGCAGGGGGCGCCGATGATCCTTTCTGCTGCCCAGTACAGTCCGCTGCAGTCTGCACCTGTCCTGTTTAGTGGCTGCACCATACCAGACTGTGATGGAGGAGCACAGGACAGACTCAATGACTGCAGTGTAGAGCTGGATCAGCAGCTCCTGTGGAAGACTGTACTTCCCCAGTTGTCTCAGGAAGTACATCCTCTGCTGGGTCTTTTTGAGGATGGAGTTGATGTTGGTCTCCCACTTCAGGTCCTGGGAGATGGTGGTACCCAGCAACTTCAAGATCTCCACAGTCGACACAGGGCTGTCTGATATGATGAGGGGGGCAGAGTTGAGGGATGTCTCCTGAAGTCCACTGTCATCGCTACAGTTTTAAGAGTGTTCAGCTCCAGATTGTGCTGACTGCACCAGAGTACCAGCCGCTCAACTCATCATAACATTTGTGTTATGTTATAGTATTACTACTAAGTGGAGAAATTTCTAAAATGTTACAGTATATGTGCTGATTACAGTTTCTGTATAATAGAATTTTGGCAAATCTCCTCACACCAACACAAAGTCTGAAAACTGCATAGAAAGTCAATGGAGAGCTTGTTCAAAATCTCCACTGGATTTCTCTAATGAGAGGCATTTTCAAATCGTCATATCTCAACGCAGCAAATTTAAGACATGAGGCTTGTGCCAATATATCTTCAGACACTCCTGATGCTCACAATTCAAGAATTTCTTTCTCACCTATTACCATTTGGCCATGAATTGGGTTTGTTTGAGGGTAGGAAATTCATCTCTCGCTCAGATTTCTTCAGATTTCAAACTCTGGAAATGAACCACTTTTTCTCTCGTCATATCTTTTTGATGGATTTCCACAGAGACCTGAAAATTTCCATGACTGTTCACCAAATCCTGCTGTCTCTTACGGTGAAAGAATGATATCGATACTCCAAATAGATTTAGAGTTAGAAAGCATTGTTTGAGGGCAAGTCAAGGCAGTTTTCGCTTTGCCTCTACTCAGTTATGGTGCATTAGAAGTCAAATATCTTCAATAATTCAGATTTTAATGATAAATTGTCAACACTTTAAGATCCCCCCATCTCTTCTGAACAAAATGGTGTAAGAATGACTGTTCTAGCCCCTACGGTTAGGAAATTATAGCCATTTGTTTGAGGGGAATCCTCACTATGAAAAATAGACAGCACAAATCCTGTCTCTGTGCTGCGTGTGTGTAAAAACAGGTGCACCTGTTTTGGCGGGAAAAAGTATACAGCCTCTCTGATTGGTGGATTCAAATTCAGCAGCTCCCAGGCTATTTGGCTGCTGCTGCTGCTAGTGTGTGTGTGTGTGTGTGTGTGTGTGTGACAGAGAGAGAGAGAAGAGAGAGGCGAGAGAGGCGTTTTATGGGAGCATCTTATTGTATGATTTAAATTCAATATATTTAGACTGGTTGACTGAATTTGATGCTGTGTCTCTCTGTGCTTGTGTGTTTCCATATGTGTCCATATTTTTGATTGTGTGACTGTTATACTTTTTTTTGCTGATTTTTTTTCATTCAACAATTACATTTGAGGGAGCCTTAGAATGTTCAGCATTTTTTCAGCTGTTCATTTTGCTTTTCCAATTTTTCTATTTCAGTTATTACTATTGTGCTAAGTCATAGCATTTCTGCTGTGTGTGTGTGTATGACAGAGAGAGAGAGAGAGAGAGAGAGAGAGAGAGAGAGCCTTTTTATGGGTGTATCTTATTGTGTGCCTACTGGTGGTGGTCAGAGGGCCCGGTGGCGCCAGTGTCCAGCAGCCTCGCCTCTGTCAGTGCGCCCCAGGGTGGCTGTGGCTACAACGTAGCTTGCCATCACCAGTGTGTGAATGGGTGAATGACTGGATATGTAAAGCGCTTTGGGGTCTTTAGGGACCATAAAAGCGCTATATAAATACAGGCCATTTACCATGTCCATATTTGTAATTGTGCAAGTTATTACTATTATGCTAAATTATAGTATTTCTGCTACTTTTTGGTATTTGTGCTAAATACAGTATTTCTGCTAAATCTTAGTATTATTGCTTAATCATATTATTTGAGCAAAATCATAGTATTTGAGCATATTCTTTCTATTTGTGTCATAGCATAGTATATTTGCTGAATTACAGCTTTTCTGCTATGTTGTAGTATTTGTCCTAAATCACAGTATTTGTGCAATGTTTAGGTATTTTTGTTTAAATAAAGCATCTATGTAATCTTGTACCATGGTTGCTAAAATCCTGTATTTCTGAAAAGTTATCTTGTTTCTGCTAAGTTACAATATTTATTCTAATTTCTGCTGCTAAGTTCTGCTATGTTATTGTATTTCTGCCAAGTATTATGTTTTCTTTACGTTATTGCAGTTCTGCTATGTAATTACATTTTTGCTAAGTTCTTATGCTTCTGCAAAGTTATTACAATTTTTTGCAAAGGTTTTACAATTTCTGCAACTTTTCAGCTTTTTCAGCTAGTTTCAGCTGACAGCTTCAGCTTTACAGCATCCACACTGCATTTTCGCAGGAAATGCAAATTTTTCTAGTTGTGTGGATGCTGGAGGCATCCACACTATTGAGTTCCTGTTTCTCTTTATTCTTTATTGTGTGGATGCTTTAAGGCATCCACACTATTGTTTTCCTGTTTCTCTTTATTCTTTATTATTATTATTCTAGTTATGCTCCGTACACTTTTTGGCACTTAACTACTTCCACAATTTTCAGCCGATTTTCACCGTTCAAATTTTAAACTATTCTGCTATTTCTGCTAATGTACGCTATATCTTTTGATATTTTTAACTGTTATACTTTTTAAAATATTACACTTTTTTCCTTTAATTTGTCCCATTGAAATGAATGGGAAACTTCCATAATTCTGCTAAAACTTGCTTGTTTTTGAAACTTAACTACTTTTTTCCTACTTTCACGTGGAACAACCATTCAAACTTTAAAATGTTCTCAAATTATTGGGCTATTCAGGAATAAATCAGCTTTTTCAAATCTTTTACCGTTTTATTTTTATCCCTCTTAAAGTTTTGAGTTGCAAAATTGTGATTTTTCACAAAATACATGCGTTGTTATGGTTGCTATGCACTTGGCTTCCAGTGTGCCACTGTAGGTTTCTCAGTCTTCTCTTCATGTCCGAACAACTTCTTGCTACTTGCTCAATTTTCACTCAACTTCCACAAATTATACATCAAAACGTAGGTATTTTTGCTGGCTTTCAGAAAATGTCACTATCATGGTTGTGAGATTTATAGAATTTTGGCAAATCTCCTCAGACCAACACAAAGTCTGAAAACTCTCCATAGAAAGTCAATGGAGAGTTTGTTCAAAATCACCGCTTGATTTCTGTAATGAGAGGCATATTCGAATCGTCATATCTCCTTAACGAAGCGAAGTTAAGACATGAGGCTTGTCCCGTATATCTTCAGACACTCCTGACGCTCACAATTCAAGAATTTCTTTCTCACCTATTACCATTTGGCCATGAATTGGGTTTGTTTGAGGGTAGGAAATTCGTCCCTCGCTCAGATGTCTTCAGATTTCAAACTCTGGAAATGAGGCACTTTTTTCTCTCGTCATATCTTTTTGATGGATTTCCACACAGACCTGAAAATTTCCATGACTGTTCGCCAAAGCCTGCTGTCTCTTACAGTGAAAGAATGATATCGATACTCCAAATAGATTTAGAGTTAGAAAGCATTGTTTGAGGGCAAGTCAAGGCAGTTTTGCTTTGCCTCTACTCAGTTACAGTGTATTACAAGTCATATATCTTCAATAATTTATATTTTATCGCTGAATTATGAAGACCTGCAGATTCCCCATCTCTTCTGAACAAAACGGTGTTAGAATGAGCATTCTAGCCCCTACGGTTAGGAAATTATGGCCATTTGTTCGAGGGGAGTCCTGAATGTGAGAAATACACTGAAGAAAACCCATAGCTCTCTCTGTGTCTGTCTGTGTAAGTGCTGATTACAGCAGGTGCAGCCAATTTAGCTGACCTAGATATGCCAAGCCCAGACTCTCAACAGCCTCTGCACACTTTGCTCTCTGTGTATGTGTGTGTGTATCAATATTTCTCCCATGTTAAAGTCTTACTCCTCCATTATAGTATTTGTGCTAAATCAAAGTACTTCTACTACATCTTAGTACTTCTGCTCAATCATAGTATTTCTGCTGAATCATAGTATTTTTGCCATATCATGGTATTTGTGATAAAGCATTGTATTTCCACAAAATAACAGTATTATGTACTGTTATATTATTACTGCTCATAGTATTTCTGCCAAATCATAATATAACTGCAAAATAAAGATTTTGAGCCAAATCATAGTGTTTGTGCTAAATCCTAGTAAATCTGCTCAGTGATATAACTTCTGCTATGCTGTAGTGCTTTTTGCTAGATTATAGAATTTCTTCTAAATCAAAGTATTTCATGTAAATCATAGAGGAGTTTTTACAGTCATCTTACTGTTAAGCCATAAATTACGTTTGTTTGAGGGGTGGAATCTGTCCTCCTCACTTTTCAAACTCTGAAAATGAAGCCGTTTCTTCTCTCATCATATCTCCGTGACGGAGGTAAAAGGAGCAATGAAAATCGCAGTGAAAGTTCAGCAAAGTCTGCTGATTCACCCAGTACAAGAATTGTGCTTCTATCCCACCTAGTTATGGAGTTACGTGACGTTTTGTAACTCCAAAAATCGGCGTTTTACGCCTCTCACCGCGATCTAAATCTGACAGTTCATCTCCCCGTTTTCCAAACCGCTGCTCTGTTTCCCAGTGGCACAGTTGGTAATGACGCCGGTCGGCAGCCCAAAGATCACGGGTTCAATTCCACCTTGGTCAACATGTTTTTTTCCCTAGAAATTAATACACTATCACAGACAAGTAATTCATATTCATCATTTATTACAATTCTGCAAACTTTTATGATTTTAGCAGCTTTTCTAATATGGACCTCAGATTCTTCTTAACACTCCATTGTACAAATACTCTTCCCTTTAGGCTCTGTGTATCTGTGTGTGTATCAATATTTTTTCCATTTTAAAGTATTACTCCTCCATAATTGCATTTCTGTTAAATCAAAGTACTTTTACTACATCTTAGTACTTCTGCTCAATCATAGTATTTCTGCTGAATCATAGTATTTTTGCCATATCATGGTATTTGTGATAAAGCATTGTATTTCCACAAAATAACAGTATTATGTACTGTTATATTATTACTGCTCATAGTATTTCTGTCAAATCATAATATAACTGCAAAATAAAGATTTTTGAGCCAAATCATAGTGTTTGTGCTAAATCCTAGTAAATCTGCTCAGTGATATAACTTCTTCTATGCTGTAGTGCTTTTTGCTAGATTATAGAATTTCTTCTAAATCAAAGTATTTCATGTAAATCATAGAGCAGTTTTTACAGTCATCTTACTGTTAAGCCATGAATTACGTTTGTTTGAGGGGTGGAAATCTGTCCTCCTCTCACTTTTCAAACTCTGAAAATGAAGTCGTTTCTTCTCTCATCATATCTCCGTGACGGAGGTAAAAGGAGCAATGGAAATCGCAGTGAAAGTTCAGCAAAGTCTGCTGATTCACCCAGTACAAGAATTGTGTTTATCCCCCACCTAGTTTTGGAGTTACATGACGTTTTGTAACTCCAAAAATCGGCGTTTTACGCCTCTCACCGCGATCTAAATCTGACAGTTCATCTCCCCGTTTTCCAAACCGCTGCTCTGTTTCCCAGTGGCACATTTGGTAATGATGCCGATCGGCAGCCCAAAGATCACGGGTTCAATTCCACCTTGGTCAACATTTTTTTTTTTCCCTAGAAATTAATACACTATCACAGACAAGTAATTCATATTCATCATTTATTACAATTCTGCAAAGTTTTATGATTTTAGCAGCTTTTCTAATATGGACCTCAGATTCTTCTTAACACTCCATGGCACAAATACTGTTCCCTTTAGGCTCTGTGTATCTGTGTGTGTATCAATATTTTTCCCATTTTAAAGTATTACTCCTCCATAATTGCATTTCTGTTAAATCAAAGTACTTTTACTACATCTTAGTACTTCTGCTCAATCATAGTATTTCTGCTAAATCATAGTATTTTTGCCATATCATGGTATTTGTGCCAAAACATTGTATTTGTACAAAGTCATAATATTTCTTCTAAATCATATTATTTCAATCAAATCTCAGGAGTTGTGCTAAAACACAGTATTATTACCAAATCATAGTATCTGTACCCAAACATATCTGTTCAACTTATTTAACTCTTCTCAACAGTCCAACACCTCTTCTTCACCCCGTTTCAGCAGAATTGAGTTTTTTCACCCTTTTCAGCACAAATCCCAGCTTTTTCAGGTGTTTTCAACAGAAATCGCTTTTATTTCTGATTGCTGATGTCTTTGTGTTTCAGCCGCCCGCACCCTTTCCAGGTGGCGCAATCAGTAATGACACGGCTCTGCAGCTCAAAGGTCGTGGGTTCAATCCCACCTTGGTCAACATTTTTTTTTCACTACAAATTTATACACTTTCACAGACCTGTAATTTATATTGCTAATTTTTTCACTACAAATGAGTAGTGCAAAACATACTATGTCTGCAACATCACAGTATATCTGTTATGTTATAGTATTACTACTAAATCACAGTATTTCTGCCAATTCAAGGAGGCTGACTGTTACTAAGTGCATCAGTGTACATAGGTCATCTCTTGTGTTGGAGTGCCCTCTTGTGGCGCCTTTTGGGTAGTGCCTTAGTAAACGTGAACACTGCAAAGAAGTGGTATCAGACTGGTTTGTAGTGGAGGAATTTGATGCCAGTTTCTTTCGTCTTTAATCCGTATTCATGTTGTAATGTAGTAGTACCACAATATGGCAGAAACAGTATGTTTTGGCACAAATACGTAAAAACGGCTGCACCTGTTTTGGCGGGAAAAAGTACACAGCCTCTCTGATTGGTGGATTCAAATTCAGCAGCTCCCAGGCTGCTTGACTGAGCTAGAAACTTACTTCTCTCTCCCTGTGTGTGTGTGTGTGTGTGTGTGTGTGTGTGTGTGTGTGTGTGTGTGTGTGTGTGTGTGTGTGTGTGTGTGTGTGTGTGTGTGTGTGTGACAGAGAGAGAGAGAGAGAGAGAGAGCCTTTTTATGGGATATTCTCATTGTAAGATTCAAATTCAATATATTTAGACTGGTTGACTGAATTTGATCCTGTGTGTATCTCTCTGTGCTTGTGGGACTTTTTGCAGCTGTCCATTTTGCTTTTCCAATTTTTCTATTTAAGTTATTACTATTGTGCTAAGTCATAGCATTTGTGCTGCTTTTCAGTATTTGTGCTAAATACAGCATTTCTGCTAAATCATACTATTTCTGCTATTTTATAAGATTTGTGCTAAATACAGCATTTGTGCTAAATCATACTATTTCTGCTATTTTATAGGATTTGTACTTAATATAATATTTCTGCTTAATTATAGTATTTCTGCCATTTTATAGTATTTGTGCTAAAACATAGTATTTCTACTAAATGCAGGATTTCTGGGTAATCATTGTATTTCTATATATTTCTGCCAGGTCCCCAGGGAGTCGGTCCTAATATTCAAATTTACATATCAGGACCTGACGGCTTCCCAGCCAGCCAATCATATCTGAGTCCTGGCACATTCAAATTTGCATATTGGGACCTTCATGGCTTCTCAGCCAGCCAATCATATCTGAGTCCTGGCACATTCAAATTTGCATATTGGGACCTTCATGGCTTCTCAGCCAGCCAATCATATCTGAGTCCTGGCACATTTAAATTTGCATATTGGGGCATTCATGGCTTCCCACCCAGCCAATCATATCTGAGTCCTGGCACATTCAAATTTGCATATTGTTGCCCAGCCTTCATGGCTTCCCAGCCAGCCAATCATATCTGAGCCCTGGCACATTCAAATTTGCATATTGGGACCTTCATGGCTTCTCAGCCAGCCAATCATATCTGAGTCCTGGCACATTCAAATTTGCATATTGGGACCTTCATGGCTTCCCAGCCAGCCAATCATATCTGAGTCCTGGCACATTTAAATTTGCATATTGGGACCTTCGTGGCTTCTAAGCCCACCAATCATCTATGTCATATATCTCTAATATTTCATATTTTTATTTTAAATGGTCAGCTTTTCAAGATTCCCCTATGTCTTCTGAATAAAATGGTCTAAGAATGACTGTTTTAGCCCCTCACGGTTAGAAATTTATGGCTGTTTCTTTGAGGGGAATTCTCACTATGAGAAATAGACTGCAAAATCCTGTCTCTCTCTGTGCTGCGTGTGTAAAAGCCTGCACTTAGTGCACCAGTTTTGGCGGGAAAAAGTACACAGCCTCTCTGATTGGTGGATTCAAATTTAGCAGCTCCCAGGCTGCTTGACTGACCTAGAAACTTGATTTTCTCTCCTGTGTGTGTGTGTGTGTGTGTGTGTGTGTGTGTGTGTGTGTGTGTGTGTGTGTGTGTGTGTGTGTGAGAGAGAGAGAGAAAGAGAGGCGAGAGAGAGTTTTATGGGAGCATCTTATTGTATGATTTAAATTCAATATATTTAGACTGGTTGACTGAATTTGATCCTGTGTGTATCTCTCTGTGCTTGTGGGACTTTTTGCAGCTGTCCATTTTGCTTTTCCAATTTTTCTATTTAAGTTATTACTATTGTGCTAAGTCATAGCATTTGTGCTGCTTTTCAGTATTTGTGCTAAATACAGCATTTCTGCTAAATCATACTATTTCTGCTATTTTATAAGATTTGTGCTAAATACAGCATTTGTGCTAAATCATACTATTTCTGCTATTTTATAGGATTTGTACTTAATATAATATTTCTGCTTAATTATAGTATTTCTGCCATTTTATAGTATTTGTGCTAAAACAT
This sequence comes from Oreochromis aureus, assembly GCF_013358895.1. Lineage (NCBI taxonomy): Eukaryota > Metazoa > Chordata > Actinopteri > Cichliformes > Cichlidae > Oreochromis > Oreochromis aureus. The sequence goes on from NW_024108887.1 coordinate 30,917, forward strand.
AGTATTTCTACTAAATGCAGTATTTCTGGGTAATCATTGTATTTCTATATATTTCTGCCAGGTCCCCAGGGAGTCAGTCCTAATATTCAAATTTACATATCAGGACCTGGACGGCTTCCCAGCCAGCCAATCATATCTGAGTCCTGGCACATTCAAATTTGCATATTGGGACCTTCATGGCTTCTCAGCCAGCCAATCATATCTGAGTCCTGGCACATTTAAATTTGCATATTGGGGCATTCATGGCTTCCCACCCAGCCAATCATATCTGAGTCCTGGCACATTCAAATTTGCATATTGTTGCCTTCATGGCTTCCCAGCCAGCCAATCATATCTGAGTCCTGGCACATTCAAATTTGCATATTGGGACCTTCATGGCTTCTCAGCCAGCCAATCATATCTGAGTCCTGGCACATTTAAATTTGCATATTGGGACCTTCGTGGCTTCTAAGCCCACCAATCATCTATGTCATATATCTCTAATATTTCATATTTTTATTTTAAATGGTCAGCATTTCAAGATTCCCCTATGTCTTCTGAATAAAATGGTCTAAGAATGACTGTTTTAGCCCCTACGGTTAGAAATTTATGGCTGTTTCTTTGAGGGGAATTCTCACTATGAGAAATAGACTGCAAAAATCCTGTCTCTCTCTGTGTTGCATGTGTAAAAGCCTGCACTTGGTGCACCAGTTTTGGCGGGAAAAAGCACACAGCCCCTCTGATTGGTGGATTCAAATTTAGCAGCTCCCAGGCTTGCAAGACTGACCTAGAAACATGCTGTTAACAGCCCCTGTTCACTTTCTGCTGCGCTGCTGCTGCTGCTGCTGCTGTTGTGTGTGTGTGTGTGTGTGTGTGTGTGTGTGAGAGAGAGAGCGAGAGAGAGAGAGAGAGAGAGAGATACACAGAAAGACCCTTTTTAGGGTAGCATCTCATTGTTGGATAAAAATGTAATATATTCAGACTGGTTGACTGGCATAGACCCTGCCTGTGTGTCTCTCTCTGTACATTTGTGTATCTATATTTGATTTCTTATGTATCTGTTGACTGTTCTTATTTGTTTTTCTTCTAAATGTATTTTTGTTTTATTTTTTTCACAGTTGAATAACAAATAGTTTTCAGCTTACTTAACCATGTTCCTTTTATTCAGCTTGTCATTTTACCTTTCCAATATTTTCACTTAAGTTATTACTATTCTGCTCAATCATAGTATCTCTTCTAAATCATTGTTATTAAGCTATATTATAGGATTTCTGCTAAATCATAGTATTTCTACTATATTATATTTTTCTTTCTAAATATAGCATTTCTGCTATAGAATAGTATTTCTGCTATGTTATAATATTTGTGCTAAACTGGAGTATTTTTGTTAAAACATAGTATTCATATAAAATTAAAATATTCATAGTATATTACAGTGTCTCTGGTAAATCACAGCATTTCTGCTATGTTGTACTGTTTTTCTAAATCATAGTATTTCTGTAATGTTTAAGAATATTTGGCTAAATATATTCTTTCTGTTATCTTATACAATTTCTCCTAAATTCTTGTATTTTTGACAAGTTATCGTATTTCTGGCAAGTTACAATATTTCTGCTAAGTTCTGCTATGCTATTGTATTTCTGCCAAGTATTATGTTTCCTCTAAGATATTGCAGTTCTGCTAAGTTACTACATTTTAGCAAAGTTCCTTTGCTTCTGCAAAGTTTTTACAATTTCTGCAACTTTTCAGCTTTTTCAGCTAGTTTCAGCAGAAAGCTTCAGCTTTAAAGCATCCACACTGCATTTTCGCAGAAATGCAAATTTTCTAGTTATTATTCTAGTTATGTTCCGTACACTTTTTGGCACTTAACTACTTTCACAATTTTCAGCCGATTTTCACCGCTCAAATTTTAAACTATTCTGCTATTTCTGCTAATGTACGCTATATCTTTTGGTATTTTTCACTCTTATAGTTTTTAAAATATTACACTTTTTTCCTTTAATTTGTCCCATTGAAATGAATGGGAAACTTCCGCAATTCTGCTAAAACTTGCTTGTTTTTGAAACTTAACTACTTTTTCCTACTTTCACGTAGAACAACCATTCAAACTTTAAAATGTTCTCAAATTATTGGGCTATTCAGGAATAAATCAGCTTTTTCAAATCTTTTACCGTTTTATTTTTATGCCTCTTAAAGTTTTGAGTTGCAAAATTGTGATTTTTCAGAAAATACATGCGTTGTTATGGTTGCTATGCACTTGGCTTCCAGTGTGCCACTGAAGGTTTTGCAGTCTTCTCTTCATGTCCGAACAACTTCTTGCTACTTGCTCAATTTTCACTCAACTTCCACAAATTATACATCAAAACGTAGGTATTTTTGCTGGCTTTCAGAAAATGTCACCATCATTGTTGTGAGATTTATAGAATTTTGGCAAATCTCCTCAGACCAACACAAAGTCTCAAAAATCCCCATAGAAAGTCAATGGAGAGCTTGTTCAAAATCACAGCTTGATTTCTGTAATGAGAGGCATATTCGAATCGTCATATCTCCTTAACGAAGCGAAGTTAAAACATGAGGCTTGTCCCAGTATATCTTCAGACACTCCTGACACTCACAATTCAAGAATTTCTTTCTCACCTATTACCGTTCTGAAATGAGTTAGACTTGTTTGAGGGTAGGAAATTCGTCCTTCGCTCAGATTTCTTCAGATTTCAAACTCTGGAAATGATCCACTTTTTTCTCTCGTCATATCTTTTTAATGGATATCAACAGAGACCTGAAAATTTCCAAGATTGTTCACCAAAGCCTGCTGTCTCTTACGGTGAAAAAATGATATTGATACTCCAAATAGATTTAGAGTTAGAAAGCGTTGTTTGAGGGCAAGTCAAGGCAGTTTTGCTTTGCTCTACTCAGTTATGGTGCATTAGAAGTCAAATATCTTTAATAATTCATATTTTAATGATAAAGTGTCAACACTTTAAGATTCCCCCATCTCTTCTGAACAAAACGGTGTAAGAATGACCGTTCTAGCCCCTACGGTTAGGAAATTATGGCCATTTGTTTGAGAGGAATCCTCACTATGAGAAATTCACTGCAGAAATCCTGTCTCTGTGCTCTGTGTGTGTAAAACGGCTGCACCTGTTTTGGCGGGAAAAAGTGCACAGGCTCTCTGATTGGTGGGTTCAAATTCAGCAGCTCCCAGGCTGCTTGACTGAGCTAGAAACTTACTTCTCTCTCCTGTGTGTGTGTGTGTGTGTGTGTGTGTGTGTGTGTGTGTGTGTGTGTGTGTGTGTGTGTGTGTGTGTGTGACAGAGAGCGAGAGAGAGAGAGAGAGAAAATCTGTTTATGGGATGATCTCATTGTAAGATTTAAATTCAATATATTTAGACTGGTTGACTGAATTGGATCTTGTGTGAGTGTGTGTGTGAGAGTGTGTGTGAGTGTGTGTGTGTGTGTGTGTGACAGAGAGCGACAGAGAGAGAGAGAGAGAGAAAGTCTTTATGGGATGATCTCATTGTAAGATTTAAATTTAATATATTTAGACTGGTTGACTGAATTGGACCGTGTGTGTGTGTGTGTGTGTGTGTGTGTGTGTGTGTGTGTGTGTGTGACAGAGAGAGAGAGAGAGAGAAAGCCTTTCTATGGGATAATCTCATAGTAAGATTCAAATTCAATATATTTAGACTGGTTGACTGAATTGGATCGTGTGTGTGTGTGTGTGTGTGTGTGTGTGTGTGTGTGTGTGTGTGTGAGAGAGAGAGAGAGAGAGAGAGAAAAATCTGTTTATGGGATGATCTCATTGTAAGATTTAAATTCAATATATTTAGACTGGTTGACTGAATTGGACCGTGTGTGTGTGTGTGTGTGTGTGTGTGAGAGAGAGAGAGAGAGAGAGAGAGAGAGAGAAAGCCTTTTTATGGGATGATCTCATTGTAAGATTTAAATTCAATATATTTAGACTGGTTGACTGAATTGGATCTTGTGTGAGTGTGTGTGTGAGAGTGTGTGTGAGTGTGTGTGTGTGTGTGTGTGACAGAGAGCGACAGAGAGAGAGAGAGAGAAAGTCTTTGGGATGATCTCATTGTAAGATTTAAATTTAATATATTTAGACTGGTTGACTGAATTGGACCGTGTGTGTGTGTGTGTGTGTGTGTGTGTGTGTGTGTGTGTGTGTGACAGAGAGAGAGAGAGAGAGAGAGAGAGAAAGCCTTTCTATGGGATAATCTCATAGTAAGATTCAAATTCAATATATTTAGACTGGTTGACTGAATTGGATCGTGTGTGTGTGTGTGTGTGTGTGTGTGTGTGACAGAGAGAGAGAGAGAGAAAGCCTTTTTATGGGATGATCTCATTGTAAGATTCAAATTCAATATATTTAGACTGGTTGACTGAATTTGATCCTGTGTGTCTCTCTGTACATGTGTGTTTCCATAGGTGTCCATATTTGTGATTGTGTGACTGTTATACTTTTTTTTGCTGAGTTTTTTTTTTCATTTAACAAGTACATTTGAAGGATCCTTAGCATGATCAGCATTTTTTCAGCTGTCCATTTTGCTTTTCCAATTTTTCTGTTTAAGTTATTACTATTGTGCTGAATCATACTATTTCTGCTATTTCACAAGATTTGTGCTAAATATAGTATTTCTGCCAAATATAGTATTTCTGATTAATTATAGTTTTTCTATCAAATCATAGTATAGTATTTCTGCTTTTTATAGGATTTGTGCTTAATATAGTATTTTTGCTTTTATAGGATTTGTGCTTAATACAGTATTTCTGCTAAATGTAGTATTTAT
>NW_024108888.1:0-25000 GCF_013358895.1 Oreochromis aureus
GGTCCGCTAGTTAGGACTTATCACAGATGAAGTAATCAAGACAACAACGTAAACTTGTTAGCAAGGGAAGGCTGGCTGGAACCAAGGTCTTAGAGCTGAACACTCCTCGCCTGTCTCCTAGCCAACTTCAAAGAAACAGTCTTCCATGCAGCCTTTTTATTGAATACAGTTACACAAGCACCACCCATCGTAAAAGCCCCTGTGGTGTGTCAGGCCCTGTATGTGTGTGTATGCATGTGCAAGAATGTGTGTGTATATGTGCACATGAGTGAGTGTGTGACTTCCTGCTCACAAAAGGGTTAACTCCCTCACTTATTATCAGCACATGTTGTTGTTCTGTGGAAGCTAACATCTTGTAGTTTCTGACACTTTGCATGTTTAGCATGAGGCTAAAATTCCCCCTCAGTGGGTCACTGGTAACCTGCTGGATGTTCAGAGGTTCAATAAATCCAACGTGACTAAAAAATGTAAAATGAAATAAACAAAATATTTAAAGTCAATCATTCTGATCATAATTGCACTTTGACCTTTAAACTATCTGCTTTTTGTTGTTTCCTCTTTCAGACCAGAAAACTATCACAGCTGAGTCTGGACAGGATGTGATCCTGCCATGTCGAGCTAGAAAGAACAACATTCAACATGTAGAGTGGAACAGAGATGACCTGAAGACAGGAAATGTGTTTTTCTGTGGTTATCGTAACATTATTCTAGATGACCAGCATCCATCTTTTAAGAACCGGGTGGATCTGCAGGACAGACAGATGAAGGATGGAGACGTGTCTTTGATTCTGAAGGATGTGACGATTAATGATGCTGGAACATACGATTGTGGTGTCTCAATTGAAGAAGCACACATATGGGATCACAGCATCATCCACCTGGTTGTTGTCCCTCCAGGTGAGTGAGTAGAGTTGAGTGTGTGTGTGATCAGAGATGAAGCTGCTTCCTGGTTGTTGATGTTTGTTTGTTGTATGGATCAGCAGTCCCCAATCTTTTTTGTGCCACGGAGCGGTTTATGTCCAATAATATTTTCACGGTCCTGCCAGTAAGGTGTCGCGGATAAATACAACAAAATAAAATCAGTACCGGTACCAAAAAAAAAGAAGATTTATTCATAACACACTGGAAAAGACCCAGGGAAACCAAGTTAATGATTAAAAACTGTTTCAAAAATAAAGATAAAAATCCTGAAAACCATAAATTTCACACCCAAGCCTCAACTCTCGCGGCACGATACCAGTCCGTGGCCTGGGGGTTAGGGACAACTGTTATGGATGAGCTGGTGGATGTCAGAGGTAGACAGATGTTTCTCCAGCTGTTGTCTTTGTGGCTGGTAGTCTAGAGTTGTAGAGCAGCATTGTTTGGGTAAGGTTAGAGCAGAAACAAAGACATTTATGAATCAGTCTCTTCTTCTCTTGCTCTCTAACTCGTCTGTAAACATGTGTGGGGAAACTCAATGTTAAAGCCTACAGCTGGAGGGGGAGGGGAGGGGTGAAGCTGCTGGTTGAGAGTCTGTGAAAGTGAATCCTGCCGATGGGGGAGTGGGAGGTCAGATGGCCCAGGGTGTGAGTGGGCGTTAAGGCGTCTGGGAAGGGATCTCAAAACTCAAAACTATTCTAGAAGAGGTTTACAAGTTTGTGGACAACGCTCAGCGGGCACAACACTCCAAAGGAAAAGAAAGACAACGCAAGAAATTTCACACCTTACTTTCGAAAACCCTCACCCCTCAGTCTGAATCTACACAACTCAGCGAAGAACACACACCTGAGGACAGTCAGGAAAAATGGGTGAAGAACTTTTCAGACCGGAATCTCACTGAACCTGAAAAGAACGTATTAGCCAAAGGTCTCAATTTTGCCATTTCTCCGCAACAGTTGCCCATAGTGGACCTCATCACAGCCACAGAAACTGCCATACGGATTAACAAATTATCCCAGACAGAAGCAGAACAGATCAGGATGAAAGTCTCAGCCACCCTCTCCAGTGCCAAAGTCCCTCCGTCTAACCTCACATTACAAGAAAAGAAGGCCGTCGCTTCCCTGAGTAAAGACCACAACATCACTATATTACCAGCAGATAAGGGAAGGTGCACCGTGGTCCTGAACACAACAGATTACCACACAAAGATCACTACTCTCATCAGTGACAACAATACCTACGAAGCCTTAAAGCGAGACCCCACAAGCAGCTACAAAAAGAAAGTTATAGCTTGCCTTCAAGACCTTGAAAGGGACAAAGTCATTGACCGCCTCACATATGACCGCCTTTACCCAGGGGATGCCATACCCTGCATTTACGGACTTCCTAAGATCCACAAGGAAGGGGTCCCACTCAGACCCATTGTCAGTAGCATAAACTCAGCCACCTACAACATCGCGAAATACCTTGCAACCGTCCTGGCACCTCTTGTGGGGAACACCCCACATCACATCAAGAACTCCACTGACTTCACTGACAAGGTCCAGAAACTTACCCTGGATCCAGATGAAACCATGGTGTCCTTTGATGTAGTCTCTCTCTTCACTTGCATACCCACCACGGAGGCAGTGGAGACTGTCAGAAAACGACTACAAGAAGACAGCTCCTTGGAAGACAGGACCAACTTCACACCCGATCAGATCTGCACACTGTTAGACCTCTGCCTTACCACAACATACTTCAAATACAACGAAGGCTTCTACAGACAAAAACATGGCTGTGCCATGGGCTCCCCTGTGTCACCTATTGTAGCCAACCTTTACATGGAGGAAGTGGAAAGAAAGGCTCTTGGCTCTTTTAAAGGGAGAGTACCCAGCCACTGGTACAGATATGTAGACGACACCTGGGTCAAAATCAAAAGACAAGAAGTGGAATCCTTCACTGCGCACATTAACGCCGTGGACAAAAACATCAAGTTCACCAGGGAAGACACAAAGGACAACTGCTTGCCTTTCCTGGACTGCGCCGTGCACATTGAAGAGAATGGCAAACTCAACATTGAAGTTTACCGGAAGCCCACACACACGGACCAGTACTTCCTCTTTGACTCCCATCACCCTCTGGAACATAAACTTGGAGTAATCAGGACCCTACACCACCGAGCAGAACATGTTCCCTCTAAGCCTGAAGGGAAAAAGAAGGAACACACACATGTAAAGAAAGCACTTAAAACATGCGGTTATCCTAACTGGGCATTTATAAAGTCAGCAAAGATGCACAAAAAAGAAGATCAGATACCAGCGAGGGAGGATAAGAAGGACAAACGCAACAACATTGTCATCCCCTATGTAGCCGGTGTATCAGAGAAACTCAGGAGAGTTTTCTCCAAACACGACATCCCAGTGTACTTCAGACCCAGCAACACACTCAGACAGAAACTGGTTCACCCGAAAGACAAAACTCCAAAACAGACTGAACAATGTGATGTATGCTGTACAGTGCAGCGAGGAATGCCCAGACCTCTACATTGGAGAGACCAAACAGCCACTTCACAAGCGCATGGCACAACATAGAAGAGCCACCTCCACAGGACAAGACTCAGCAGTTCATCTGCATCTAAAGGATAAAGGACACTCTTTCGAGGATGCCAATGTTCACATTTTGGACAGAGAGGACAGATGGTTTGAAAGAGGAGTGAAAGAGGCCATCTATGTCCACTGTGAGCGACCATCTTTGAACAGAGGCGGGGGTTTACGACACCAACTGTCTGCCATCTATAATCCAGTTTTGAGATCCCTTCCCAGACGCCTTAACGCCCACTCACATCCTGGGCCATCTGACCTCAGGAAATCACATGATAGGGTGGGGCCAGGTTTCACAATGAGCTCACCCGAAACTCTGGCTGATTAGGACCCACACCCGCTTTCACACCTTGGCTCATGTGATTAGGTAGAGGATCATCAGGGGGTCCTTTGTCCCCCTTTGGGGGGGGGAGCTCCCATTAGGTTTAAATCTGGGACTCTCCACCATTTGACCCTTAGAACTGAAGAAGCTTCTCGGATGAGAGGTGAAACGTCTTCAAGCAGCTCAAGAAGTCCAGACGCTTTTCTTTGCAAACTCCTTAGACTACGATGACCTGGATGACTGAGAACCTTCACAGACAAAGAGGAGTGAAAGAAGCCATTTACGTCCACTGTGAGCGACCATCTTTGAACAGAGGCGGTGGTTTACGAAACCAACTGTCTGCCATCTATAATCCAGTTTTGAGATCCCTTCCCAGACGCCTTAACGCCCACTCACACCCTGGGCCATCTGACCTCAGGAAATCACATGATAGGGTGGGGCCAGGTTTCACAATAAGCTCACCCGAAACCCTGGCTGATTAGGACCCACACCCGCTTTCACACCTTGGCTCATGTGATTAGGTAGAGGATCATCAGGGGGTCCTTTGTCCCCCTTTGGGGGGGGGAGCTCCCATTAGGTTTAAATCTGGGACTCTCCACCATTTGATCCTTAGAACTGAAGAAGCTTCTCGGATGAGAGGTGAAACGTCTTCAAGCAACTCAAGAAGTCCAGACGCTTTTCTTTCCAAGCTCCTTAGTGTACGATGACCTGGATGACCGAGAACCTTCAGACATATTTCAGTGCTGCCTGTTTTGTTACTGCAGACATTTCTGATGGTCCTACAGTCCAACGTAGCAAACATCTCCCCGAAGCCTCTTCCTTAGAGACCAAAGGTTGGATCAGAGCAGCTGAAAGGACACATCTATGAATGCAGGCAGAGACTTTCTCACAACCTCACACTTCATCTGATCAGGTTTAGACTCAGATTCTTTGTTAGTCACTGAAAATACAGACTCACACATTTATAATGATCTGAATGTTGGATCAGATGAACACACAGAAGTTAACACAGTCACCAGCTGCTGTACTTTAGAAACCAAACAGTACCTGGGTTATATGTTGATATTTATCAAATAATTGTTTTCTTATTTTCGCATGTGTAACTGTAATTTCTATCTTTTCTTGAAGGCTTTTGCACCTGATGAAAGTCAAAGGAAACCAGAAAATTGTTCAGAGACAATTAACCATGTTGTTGATTTCATTTGAAAGTTAATATTTTCTAGTTCTTGAACATATGTTTATTTAGCATGTAGCTAAACCTTTAAGTGATGCACTGGTGTGTGGTAACAGGTTAACTAACCAACTCCAGAATACCTCCATCAAACTCAAATGTAAGACAAACTAAATTAAAATAAAACATAAAAAAACATAATTCCCCCATGGTACAGTCCACTCAGCACTTCCTGGGGTTTCTGAGTGTCCTCATTCCCACATAGCGGACAGGTCTGGCCCAGATCTGGTATCAAGCCAGCACTGCTGACTGACTTCTGGCTTGGTAAGTGGTATGTCATCCAGATATGGGCCAGGCCTGACATAGATGGCACCGTTTATGTGATGGCATGCCACATCCAGTCCAATTGTGGTTTGGTTTATGTGGCCCAGGCTCATGGAAAACAGGTCTAGCCCAGATCTGGCATCAAGCTGGCACTTCTGACTGACCGGTGTCATGGCAGGGTGTATGCCAATTAGATGTGGGCCAGGGTCTGGCAATGATGGGACTATTTATGTTCCTGTTGTCCTATTTTAGTTAGAAGACCCAAATGCCATGTTGCAATCAATGTTCCCTCTAATTTTTCATGTGTCTGAGCGAACACACAAATTCCCTGAGCGATCCTTTGGACCACTGTGAGCGACATCAGACGTGTGCACTGTGGTCACACCAGCATCAAATCCATCCAAGTCACATGGTTTATTAACAGAACAATCAGCTGTTCTGCATCAAAGTTGATGCCACACAAATTATTTGTGCTAATCCAAAAAATAATTTCTGTCCACTATGAGATAAAGGAGAACAGCAGCCTGATACCTGCAGGCCTGACAACAGGAGATGTATCACTCCTGTAACACCTGTAACATTCAGCAGTCGCCTCATTGTTCTGACACACACAACAAAACTATTGACTACACTACACACTAACTACACAAGATTTGCTCTAAATGTCACAAATCTCTCACATCTCAAAACCGCCGTCACTCCTAAAACTAAACCAATGGGAAAGGGTGGGGTGTGTTTTGGTTTCATCTTTGCTCACAGGCGGAGAGTGCTTTCAAGCCTTTTGTCGTTTTTGCCGTTTCTTCCCGCAGTAAATATAAACAATGATAACTAAACAGTAGCGGTTTTAGATACGGGCGACACCGGCGGTTGCCCGGGGTGGCATCATGGTGGGGGGCGGCATCACGGGCATCGGCAAAAAAAAAAAAAAATTACTCATACTCATGCTATCCCGACATCATGCCAGCGCATATTGGGAATGGCATAGGCACCGATCGGTTTTCTATCGCCCATTTGCACCTCCGTTTGCATGGTGCGCCTGCTTCTTGCCGCACTTCTTGCCGCACAAAATAAAAACAAACCAACAAACACGAAAACACCAGACATTATGATACAGACTTATAATCTACACCGATGTTTTTTCAAACTTCTATACCCGAAAAGTGAGCGCGAGAGCCCTCGGTGCGCCTGCTCACTGCTGAAGTCAAAGTAAACTTTATTGTCATCTCCGCTACATACAGTCCAGTATATAGAGAGACGAGACGACGAGGCTCCAGTTACAGCAGTGCAAGTAAACAAACAATAAATATAAGAGGGGGTGTTCGCCCAGGGCGCCAAACAGGCTAGGACCGCCACTGTAACTAAACATTGCATATTTTTTATCATGACTCTCGTTTTTCGTGGCCTATCAACACAATTTAAAAACTGGTATAAAGTCCACACTTTTTCCGTCAATTGTTCCGTCTGTCCTGCTCACATCTCTAATGGTTGTACACGTTGTCATTAACGTGGCTTCACTCCACATCAGCCACGCCGCTTTGCCAGCTAAAACACCGGTGTCGGCACATAAGGACGCTGTCATAGCCTGTCGACAATGTTGATTAGCTGCGTATATACGAATGCGAATCGCATCATTGGCTGGACTATCGTTTTAATCCCATACCGGAGCAGCCAGTCACTTACTGACCAAAACTGCAGCCTCCATCTTGTTTTGAAACACCTGCATTTCTACTATTTCAACACTGCTGGACCACACACTGGCTGATGTGATGATTCATATTGATGGATATATTTAGATAGGTTTTTTTTTAGTTCCCAGCACATTTTTAACAACCCATGTGGGGTCAAGGGTCACGTTTGGTTCATCCAGGTGTTTTATGGGATTTTTGGCTCAATCAGCAGAAAAACAAATAAAGCTCATTAAAATACATGTTTGAGACTTTTGAAAAGTAAAATCATCTCGAGTTTGAAAATGTGCTTCTTTAGCGTCAGGCTAAAACTCTGCTGTACCTGTGATCTGGTCAATGATCACAGATTTCTGTCCCATCTAACCAAGTTACACTTTATATACACACAATACACAACTTGTATACAAAGTGCATCAAACAGTACAAATGGAGACAAGTGTTGAAACCTTAACTGTCTGACTGACTGCTGGACTTAAGCATCCATCCACACTCAGATGGACGCCATCAGTTTTTTTCAGCACAGATGTGTCCTGCTCTCTCTGGAGTCAGTGTTGAATGTCCTGTGAGACTCCACCTGAGCTTATGTCCTGATAGCTTTGACCACAGAATTAGTTTCAGGTGTTGCTGTTACAGAGAGAGGATGGCTGCTGTCAGTCTGTCATTTTGCCCTGTTTAAAGTGCTTTGTATATAAATGTTGTACACAGTCTAGTTTGCTTGGTGTGACAGAGCTGTTATCAGTGAAGGTTCAGATGTTTCAGCCTCATAATAAACAAACACATGTTCAGAGACTCGAGGATTTGACCTCCAAAAGTCTCAGAAATGATTTAATGAGCTCTCACAGATCTGCAGCCAAACAGGTCAAATTATGTTGGGTTCATCCAGCTGTTCTATATGACCTCTGACCCCGAAGGAGCTGTCCACCCTTTTCATTAGTATATTTTTATTATCATATATATGTTTTGGGGGTTTTTATGGTGAAAACAAGATTCCAGACTGCAGTTTTGGTCAGATCCTGTGTTTTTAAATGAAACACAGAATCATTTCATTTCATTTTCAAATGAAAAAGAAGAAAAATCCACCAGTATGAACATTTTCACACTTTATGAATTATTTTCTAACCTAATCTCCTGAACTAGAAGAGGAAATTTATTCTGTTCTGTTCTTCACTCATCGCCTACCTGACAGCTGACACCTCACACCTGTTTCTCACCTGCAGGTAAATCAGGAGGAGACAGAGATGAACTGTGAATCAGACGATCTGAGGACATAAATGAACTCTCCTGAACATCCAGCACTGATTTTGCTTTATGTATTCTGATTCTCTTGTTGTGCTTTGTTGATTATTATTGGTTCTTAGGTTTGGTTCTTATGCCCTTGTGTTTAGGGTAGGTTTATTTTAGTGTCAAGTCTGCATCTTTGTGAATTGTTTCTTGGTACATGTCTTATGTCAGTGTATTTAGTTTTGCTTTCCCCCATCTTGTTAGCCCTAATTTCTTCCAGCTGTGTCTCCTATTCCCCAATTACTCCCATGTATTTAAGCACTGTGTTTGCCTTTGCCCTTTGCCTCTACATGTGTGGTTTTCCCTCATGTTCCTGTTTAGTTTTTCTCTTCCAGTGCTTCAGTCCTTGGTTCCTATGTCCAGAGTTTTGTTTTCTGGTGAGTTTAATTTATTAAGAGTTTTTTTCCCCCCAATAATAAAGCTGTACTTTAAGTTTAACCTCCTGGTTTTGAGTCCTACGTTTGGTTCCTTTCCTGCCTGCTGCCCACAGCCCAACATGACACAAAGTCAAACTGTGTTACAAACATACATGAATTTATGAGGTCTAATCTAAGAATCAGTGAGTGTTTTTGTGTTGGAGCTTCAGGTTCAGCAAATTAACGCTTTTATGTTGGTGTGATTTTATTAATGTGACATTTTCCTCAAGTCCAGCCCACTGGAAAACAGTTTGTATTTTCTTCTCTTTTTTAGTTTTGTAACAGGGCAGCCCTTAGCGGCTGGAAACACAGTGAGATGGACAAAGGCAAGTGTAGTGGAACAAAAGTATTTATTTGCCATACAGCTCTCCTTACAACAATTCACTTCTTGAGCTTCTTCACAGCACAAAATCCCCTCCTTCTAATGACAACCGGCAGCCTTAAATATGTTCAGCTGTCACAGACCAAACCATTATTCCACTCTTAGGTAAATTCTTAAATCCCAACCTTCTACCACAGTATACAATATATCAATTAGAATAAATAAATACATAAATACATTTCACATTTTCATATTAATAAATATTTCACACTTTAATTCTACACCAAACCCAATACTATAAAAACCCAGAAACCCAAGCACAAAAAGGATTCACCACACTCTCTTTACCAATGGTCTCTCCCGGAACCTTTAAATGGTGTCTGGACCGCCGGGGAAACATTTGCCCAAACACCCTGAAGGGGACACAGGCAAGAAAGGTGAGTAATCATGGTCTTCCAACACTTATTTGCACCACTTTTCTTCCTAGATTTCACACACACACTTGCATTAGTTTTCCTTACTGGTAAACCTTAATCACAATCTCAATCACCATTCTTCTTTCCTGACAGACAACCACCACCTTCCTTGATGAGGAGCAGCTGTGCAGGATTTGAAACAAGGCTACCAACTGATTTTAAAATTCCCAATAAATAATCAATAAATATTTAAACTTCTTGCGTGCAAATGTTTTACTGTGCAAATCCATGCTTAAAGTGTAATGCTAAATAAAGTGCTTGATAAGGTGCTTTTAATAAAGTGAAAGGTGTGCTCTAAAGTGCTATACAGATAATATAATACAAATAAATGTAGTAAGGGAGTCCTCTTCCTTACAAGTTTGTAAATCCATCTCATCAGATTTAACACATTGTACAAACTGTTATAGACTCTGATATTTCTCTCTCTCTGATCCTGCACTGAGGAGTTTGACAACCTCCTCAACTTTTCTTTAACCTGACACACTGTTCAGGTCAGATTTGACCTGTTTTGACCTTTGACACCAGCACAAACACCCTAAACTACTTTTTTGGGCTGAAACCTGATGACTTTTCCTAAACTGATACAAAATACACAACACTGAAATTATTTAAATATGTTATACTGTTGTTTAGATGATACAAACTTTTTTTCACTGGTGCAGTTTTGGGACAGTTTAAATCGTATCTCTTTAGATGGATTTTCAGATCCACCAGTTTGGCTCAAATGAAGGAACGTTGTGATTTTAGGATATTTTGACACTGTGAAAATGTTCATGTCATGTTTGTGTGGATTTTAAAGAGACAGTGGTGTCAGAGGTCAAAGGGCACCTTGATTCAGCCATGACTGTGATGTCTCCGTTCACAGCACGTTCATCCTGCTGCCCACAGAAACTCCTGCAGTGAATTAGTAAAATAATACATGGAGCACATGATGAACAGAGGTCATACATGTCTGACTCTACAGCTGCTGAAGTGGATTCTGGGTCTCTGACTTCCTCCCACAGTACAAAAGCATTAACAGTTGTTTCTCATTTAGCTGTGTATGCTGTGTGTCAATGTGCTGCATGAATGTGTGTTTCATACAGAACTTTATGGTCAGTGACACTAACATATAAACATGAGTACATTATATTAGCACATGAAAGCACAACAGTGTGGCATTAATATTACAGCAGTGAGGACAGTGTTTAATCAGCAGTCAGTGTGATGAACTGATGCTCTGTTCTCTGGTCTGACCAAAGCTTTAACTCCAAACATCTCTCCACTGTTAGAGCTTCTGCACTCACTGTTTCAGGTTCAGTTCAAATCATGATTCCTATTTTTATGGCCTGACGGTGTGACGCCTCCACCTACATCCCTGAACTGCTCCACTTCTCTACTCTTCTCTGTGTGGCCTTCTTTAAAGAGCTTTTTCTTTTGGTTTTTTTTTTATATCTCTGTAATTAAATCTTTAAAAAATAAGACTTTTTAAGAGAAAGACGAGTCTAATGAGTGAATTCCTTTTGTAGATGAAGTAACTACAAATGGGGCTTATAGTCACCACGTGGATTCAGGTACAGCGAATACCAGCATGGCTGATGGGTCTGTCTAGCACAGACCCACCGCTGGAATGAGAGAATTTTTATACAACAGCAAAAAGCATTAGACACCAAGCAGGCAAAGTTCTTTGTGTTACTCGTATACGACGGAGGACCAAGCCAAGTGTCGTTCCTTCCACTTGACCCCAGTTGCTCTCGTCCACTCCCTTGTAACACTGCTCTTTTATTGAGGTCACATGAATATACATAGGTTCATTAACATATGACATATACATGCAAACAAAGAGTACCTTGCCTGTGCGTTGTGTGAATGAAAAAAAGACACAGCTGGAGTTATTCTGTGTCTTTGCTGCACAGCTGCCTCTTCTTCTCTCATTCTCTCCTCTCCTGTTTCTACTTCAATCATGAAACTGATCAATGATCAGCTGATCGGCTTTTCTCTCTTGTTTATTTATCGCCCACTTTGCGCCAGAAAGAGGAAACCAGCGGATGTCGCGCTAAACAACAGCAGCACATTTAAGCTTGGTCAGCTGTTGTTAGAATTTATTTAATATTAATTTCTAGTATCAGCTGATGTTTGCTGGAGCCACAGCTGTAAAAGCTGCTGGTCAGGATGTCGGTTTGGTTATCTGGTGAGAGGGAAACATGAAGATGAAACCAGGAGATGTCCTTACTGAATCATCAGAGCTGAACAGGTGATGGAGAAACAGGTTTACCTTTTAGGTGACATGAATGAGTTGAAGGGAAGTTATGAGCTGTTTCTGAGAGACAAATGACACCAGGATCATTTTCTAGTAGCTGACAGCTGGTAACTGTGCAGGGGCGGGTCTAGCAAAGTGTTGCCAGGGGGCCAATCCAGCTATGGTTATGGAGTTCTTGTTATGGATAAAAAGTGTTTTTTTTCTTGTTTCAAAATAGCTGATAACTATTCGCTGATAGCTGCAAACATCTGCAAACAAATATAATTCTATAAAGTGGTTCTATATAGTGTGTAACTGTTAATATAGAGCGTTATTAAATTTATTGGTAATGCAATCATATGTCACATTGGTTTCTGAGGAAATTTTAGATGGCACTCGTCATCAGAAAGGTTGCCTACCCCTGCTTTAGGCTGAGCTGGAGTCAGTTACACAAAAAGACTGAACAGGGTGTGTTCTGTTCGGCACCTGCATGTAAAACAGAAGCAAAGCTGTTCCTGTGAAATGAAACTGAAAGCCTCTCTGAGCGTCTCCTTGTAGAAAATGGAGGCTGAGCTCAGTCAGATCACTCAGCCTGCAGACAAATGGAGGAGCGTTTGAGACGTGCAGATAAACATTCACAGCTTTGTGTCGGCCTCTGAGGGCTCAGGGCCGTCCTGCTGTCATGTTATCAAGTGCATGACGCCTCTCTGCACACACTTTGAGTCCTTATTCACATTTTCTATAATCCCTCATCTCTGTGGACCTGAGGGATTACCCACAGTTCATAGTGCTGTGTTTAAAGCATTAAGAACAAGGATGGAAATAAATAAATAACCAAACCGAAGGTTCAGAGGAATGTAGCTTATCATAAAAATCTGTACAAAAGTTTTTGTTAATGAACAAAACATTTATTTTTTTTTATTTCTGTAAACAGTGAAAAACAGGAACTTTCTGTCATTTAATTGTTTCTCTGTTACGTCATTCATTTAGTTTAGTACGAGTGGTCATGGCAGAATAGTTCCTCCTTCACATTCTCCAAAAACTTCCATTAGGCCAATTTGGACTCTTTGCTGCCATTTACAGGTTTGGAAACTAATTTAAGAAAAGACAAAAGAATAAAACTCTGAAAATGAATCAAATGACACTGATTTTAAATGTAAGCATAATTCCACTAATAAGGCTTTTTATTTTCAGGAGCTGGTTGGTTGAGGCTGTCAGACACTCAGTTTTTGATGATGATTCTTGAATTCAAACAGGTAGACATGTGAAAGATGAGGAAATCCCTGAGCACTGTGCAGAGGACTCTGAGGATCCTCAGCCATCACTGTGACACGTGCCTGTATGTGCACATCTTTACTTTTAATAAGATGTTTCAACATGCAGACATGAATCTAACACAGTAACAGCTGCCTTTGTTTCAGATCCAGCAGAGAAGAAGAAGCTCATTCCAGCTCACTGACAGAGACAAAGTTTTGTCACTGTGATAACGACTCTGAGCCGATGACAGCTCTGATAACTCTGATAACATCTCCCTCTCAGTAATAACCGCTCCCAGCAGCAACTGCCACAGGCAAATGGGCATGAGGCAGGATAGTTTCACTGTTAGACTTCCTGCACTTACAGTGAAACAGTCTTTGCAATTCAAATCTGTGTGACTCATTTAAGTTTTCTTGTCCTGACAGTGAAACTCTCACAGATACAGATGTGATGCTGCTGCACATGTTAGTAAATCTGTCTCTAAATCTAAATCTTCTTTATAATTTCAGCCTTTGTAGTGAACACATGTTTTTCAAACACCAGAGTCAGAACACACTGTGGAAAAGTAAGATGCATGTTTTGTAGTCCATCTTCTGGTCATTGTAGTTTTTACCCTGTGGACATCCAGCATCATTTTGTTAAAGAGACAAGTGTCGTTCTCAGCACACAGCTTGGTTATCTCCTAACTCCTTATCGGTTCTTCTACCGACCTTTCCTTCACCTCAGTGGTGTTTTCACCTAGGTCAGAGAAATGAGGTTAGGAAAGGAGACAGGAGAGACCTTTAGAGCACATAGGTAATGGCTGCACTGAGCATGAAGGTGTGTTTGAAACATGCTGAAGCACGTCTAGTGCAATGATTACAGTCTGCTCCGGGGCAGCTGGAGAGTCACGTTTGGTGTTTTCCCCGTGACAATCTCCGCTTTAAAAAAACAGAATAACAGCCAGAAACTTCTTCTTAACAGAAAATAGTCTTTGAATGTTTTTTATTTCATTTTCTAGGATCCATTAGAGTAACAGTAGATACAACGTGATGTTAGTGGAGAATTTTCATAATGCTTAGTAAAAAGTGTGAAGGTTGGCAGTTTGATTATGGTTGTTCAAATCTGTCCCAAACTGATTTCCTGTTCTTTGTATGTTTGTCATACTTAAATGTTTCAGATCAGGAACATGTAGGTTTGAATTTGTTCCCTTAATAACAAACACCTCCATTTACAAACTTAATTTGGTGTTTTCTTTGTTTAATATTTTAATGTGTTTGATCTGAAACATTTAAATGTGACAAAATACAAAAACCAGAAAACCAGGAAGGAAACAAACACTGTTTCACACCTCTGTGTGTTTGTTTCCATCTTATGTTCTTATATGTTGTTTGTTTGAAACTTGTGATCAGTTTTTTAAAGTTTTTAAACTGAACTCAGACACATAAACTACAAACTGGTCAGACATTAGAAATGAATTGTTCCTCTGAGTATTTTAACCTGCTGTTGTGTTGCTTTTGTGTGCTGCTGTCACTGATGGCTGCTACTGCTGTGACAACAGACACACAAATAGTTTTATGTCATCAGACATCAATCTGGAAATACTCTGAAAAAAGATGGTTTATGGTTTAAAACAAACATAGCCAGTGAAGATGAGCCAGAACCAGGTAGCTACAAACATAAGGACCAGTAACAACACGTCAAGGACCTTATTGCTAAACGAGGGGCTATCTGTGTAGCATGAAAATGGTTTGGTTATGAAGTCTGACATGTATGGAGGACCACAAGAGCCACGCGCATCGAAATAAAAAATTCTGTGCTTAATTTTAATAAACTGATTTTTAAAATGCTTTTCAAGTCTTCATTTCAAAAAACATTTTCGAATTGCACTTTAATAAACTGCATTTCAAAAATCTTTTTCGAATTCCACTTTAATAAACTGCATTTCAAAATCCATTTCCCTTTCCTGTTCGCTCAGGGATTAACATGTGGATTAGCAGTTGGATTAGCAGTTGGATTAACAACTTCATTTTAAAAATCCTGCTGCTATTCAAATTAGCCACACCGTGGGATGTAAGGAGCTCTCTGATTGGTTGGTCAGACACAGGCTGTCTGCCAGCCTGGATTTTTCTAGCTCATAGCTTCGCCCTGCTACGAAGCGTGTGTGCTTGTACAAAGGCCGTTCAGCCTCGGGATTTAGACTCGGCTCGACACGGATATGTGAAGAATGAAGGGAGCCTGCAGCGAAACGGAGAGCCAACCTCTGACTGAGTGCCCGTTTACTCAGTCTGACCACCTGTTGAAGGTAACGTGCTAACATTCTAAGGTCATTTTTTACGTCGCAGCTGTACGAGCTAGCTACGTGTTTTGTAAGCTGCTGTGCTCTTCACAAATAAAGCTGGAAGCAGCTCAGACTGTTAGAACCAGCACTGAGGCCTGTTACATTTACACAGTGTTAGAGCAATGGCTGCAACCTACAGCCTTTAAACTAGCGATTAAAATGCTGACAGTAAACTCGTCAGTCCAGATGTTACCACATTACTTTGTGATACTTAGAGTTAAAACAACTGAGACAGGCTGATTAAAATAACAGCTGTCAGTTCTCTCATTCCTTATATCAAGACTGGAGATCACACTACTGATTTCAGTTCATTTAATATGTGAGTGCACAGATTCATTCTCAGCTAGACATAAATGATGATCAAAGGTTGTATATATGATGAATTCATCAAATCCCAGCCTCTAACACAGTGCGCTGAATCTTAGCTTTGAATGTCCAGTATATTCTAATCAGTGCAATGTAAGCATTCACTGAACCTATAGTATCTACACCTGTGTGGTAAATGTGTGGTAAAGATACAGATAATGAAGTTTAATTATTAATACAATATACATCATGAAAAATGAAAGCTGAAATTGATTCAGTTTAGTACTTTTCTCTGTATTCTCTGTGATTATAAAGGCCTTAAATTCTGTGATATATACTGTAAATGATTTTCACAGAGGTCTTAAAGTACTTAAATCACTGCTGATAGTCTGGTTGTTTATATTTTCACATGTTTTTGTGTCTGTAGGGCTGTTTGATGACGATATGGACTCCTCTGGGAGATGAGGACACACCCACATCTGTTCCATACTGCAGCCATTGATGGTGTTACAGCTCTGAGTCAGCTTTGGGCCATCAGACGCACACACTGGAAAACCAGCACCTGTACTTCATGCAGGAGAGACGGCCTCAGTGATGTAGGTTCATAAGCGAGTTCAAACATTTCTGGCCTTTTATCACTTAGATTTCTTAATCTTAAAAGTGAATGCATTTAAAGCAGGAACTGCACACGTAGCCATCAGAAGTTTGGCAGCATGAGTACTGTAAAGTTTTGTAGGGCCCTTGTTAAAAATTCCACAAGCACCACACCACATTTGTCATATATAGTTCCATTTTGTACATTGTTGAAATTATAAACTATATATTCTAGTTATCCACTTGTCAGTAATTTTTGAGTAAATGGATGTCACTGATAAATAGGGTTGCAAAGGGGCGGAAAATTTCCGGTAAATTTCCGAAAAGTTTCCAGTAAATTTCCATGGTAAGTTAAGCTTGGGAATTTTGGAAATATTCCATATTGGAAACTTTCCATGGAAATAATGGGAATTATGGAAATTAATGGGAATTTAGGAGAACTAACTGGGAATATATTATTTCCAAGCATAAATATAAACAGAAATCATAAGAAAAACTCCATGCAAAATGTTTTCAACAGATATTTCAACAGATTTATTTGTAAGTACAGTAGAATAGAACACGTTTCAATAACTTGTTTCATGGATGAATAAAAACAGAAATATTGAGTTCAATATTACCATCCCCTAACCCCGCTCATTCAAAAATGCCCCCTGTCCAAAAATCTCCACAAAGTCCCATTCAAAAGGTTAAATGAAAAATGCCACTTATCCTCCAAAACGTCCCATTAAACATGCAAATCTTCCTTCAAGCAATCCTCTTTTCTTATTTTTGCTCCGTCAATAGACTCTTCCTGGATCTCATCATCATCCAACAACATGTCCACTTCCTCAGCATCCAACTCTGAGTCTTCCTCTTCAGTGTCACTTTCCAGCCTTGTTGAGGATGGCTCTGTGTCAGGCTAATACAATTGCGATATGATAATAAACAGATATAAATAGTAAGGCTAGCTAAATAACTGGAATGATCTTTAAAACAAAACAGCCAAATGAGGAAGCTAGCATCTTCCTTATGTTATACTAGCCATGGCTTATTTAGCATCTAACAGATGCTAGCATTTTATTTAGCATCTTATCAGATTGCTATCTACCAGATTAATATATTTTATGTGATATTCACAATTTAAACATTTAATGAATATATTTTCCCATAATATCATCAAAACTTACCTCACTTGTTAAGTCCACAGGCTCAAATGTGTGCCTTCAATAATCTTTGTCCTTCAGGCTCAAAAGTGTTCCATGTGTACATGTGATGGAGGCTTGCACAGTGCCAGTAGGTGGTCTCAATAGCCATGCAGCAAGCATGTGCTCTCATGCTTGCTGCATGGCTCATATTCAAGTGTATTTAAATTGCATTTGTTTATTTTTCTCAATATTATGCTAAAATATACTTTGCTCAACTATATTTAAGTTCCCTAAGAAGAGCCAACCTTCAATTTTGAAAATTCCCAGTTTATTCCCATAAATTCCCGTTAATTCCCGTTAATTCCCGTTTATTCCCATGGAAAGTTTCCATCTTTGAAAATTCCGGGAATTTTGCAACCCTACTGATAAATCAGTGGTGATTCACCTCCAAATGTTTTTAACAAACTTTGTTTTTAGTAGAATTCATCAGCAGCTGTGGAGAGATGCATTTGAATATCTTCTGGTTCCACTTTTCCTTACCTGGAAGCTGAGTATTGCCGATTCCTGACAAGGACACACACCTCAGCGCTTATCATGGGTGTTACATCCTCTGTGCCGCAATTCCAGAGAAAACGAGAGAGTAACGACCACTCATTAAGACCAGCCAGAAATCTGTCCCTTTCTGGCAGCTGTGGAAACTTCCAATAAGAAAGTTTGCATTCTTAGAACAATGCCGGATCATGTGTGATGTGTCATCATATGAGGATATTACATTTTGCCTTAATTCTGCTCAATTAAGTGTTTTGTTCGTTGATCTAATATGGCAGCTTTTTATTGTGCTCCAAGTTAAAACTCATTGTCCTCATGAGCACAGCATCTAACAACTCTCCTTAAAAAAGTCGATTAACTTTAACTGGACACAATGGTTTCCAGTGGGAGATACATTCATCACTCATCTGGAGAAGTCACCTGAGTGAGTGATAAAACAATTTTCCATGGAAAATCCAGAGGAACTAAACTTTGTTGTTGTTTCTTTGGGCTCACTTTCAGCTCTAGCAGCATCAGAAGAAAACCGTTTTGCAAATAATCAGATAAAAAGATTGTTGAACTAGGTGGTATTCTCTGGAGTTTAAGACCAAAACTGAACTCAAACAGTGAATTGACATTAGACTGGAATTCATAAGATGAATAGAAATACTGCTGAAGCTGAATGATTCATTCATGTATATATATGACTTTTTTCCCCCCCAATTCACCAGGTCTGTAAAGTTCAGTATGACTGTGGTACATGATACAAAAGAATAAATACAGAAGAATAAAAACTTTGTGAATATCTTTACTCTTCTTAAAAATAACTCATAAAACAAGTAAAAGTACAAATGTGTACAAGTTAGAGACTTCCTCAGTAAGTTTACACTCTTTTGGAGTGATTTTAATTGTGTGTTAAAGAGAAAGAGATTAGGAGGTAAAGTAGAGGATGCAGAGTCCATCACTGAGGCCGTCTCTCCTGCATGAAGTACAGGTGCTGGTTTTCCAGTGTGTGCGTCTGATGGCCCAAAGCTGACTCAGAGCTGTAACACCATCAATGGCTGCAGTATGGAACAGATGTGGGTGTGTCCTCATCTCCCAGAGGAGTCCATATCGTCATCAAACAGCCCTACAGACACAAAAACGTGAAAATATAAACAACCAGACTATCAGCAGTGATTTAAGTACTTTAAGACCTCTGTGAAAATCATTTACAGTATATATCACAGAATTTAAGGCCTTTATAATCACAGAACATACAGAGAAAAGTACTAAACTGAATCAATTTCAGCTTTCATTTTTCATGATGTATATTGTATTAATAATTAAATTTCATTATCTGTATCTTTACCACACATTTGCCACACAGGTGTAGATACTATAGGTTCAGTGAATGCTTACATTGCACTGATTAGAATATACTGGACATTCAAAGCTAAGATTCAGCGCACTGTGTTAGAGGCTGGGATTTGATGAATTCATCATATATACAACCTTTGATCATCATTTATGTCTAGCTGAGAATGAATCTGTGCACTCACATATTAAATGAACTGAAATCAGTAGTGTGATCTCCAGTCTTGATATAAGGAATGAGAGAACTGACAGCTGTTATTTTAATCAGCCTGTCTCAGTTGTTTTAACTCTAAGTATCACAAAGTAATGTGGTAACATCTGGACTGACGAGTTTACTGTCAGCATTTTAATCGCTAGTTTAAAGGCTGTAGGTTGCAGCCATTGCTCTAACACTGTGTAAATGTAACAGGCCTCAGTGCTGGTTCTAACAGTCTGAGCTGCTTCCAGCTTTATTTGTGAAGAGCACAGCAGCTTACAAAACACGTAGCTAGCTCGTACAGCTGCGACGTAAAAAATGACCTTAGAATGTTAGCACGTTACCTTCAACAGGTGGTCAGACTGAGTAAACGGGCACTCAGTCAGAGGTTGGCTCTCCGTTTCGCTGCAGGCTCCCTTCATTCTTCACATATCCGTGTCGAGCCGAGTCTAAATCCCGAGGCTGAACGGCCTTTGTACAAGCACACACGCTTCGTAGCAGGGCGAAGCTATGAGCTAGAAAAATCCAGGCTGGCAGACAGCCTGTGTCTGACCAACCAATCAGAGAGCTCCTTACATCCCACGGTGTGGCTAATTTGAATAGCAGCAGGATTTTTAAAATGAAGTTGTTAATCCAACTGCTAATCCAACTGCTAATCCACATGTTAATCCCTGAGCGAACAGGAAAGGGAAATGGATTTTGAAATGCAGTTTATTAAAGTGCAATTCGAAAATGTTTTTTGAAATGAAGACTTGAAAAGAATTTAAAAATCAGTTTATTAAAATTAAGCACAGAATTTTTTATTTCGATGTGTGTGGCTCTTGTGGTCCTCCATAGACATGGACCGAAAAACTGTGCTATTCATATTATGCCGCAAATCCGTGTGGAAAATTATTGCCTGCCTGATAAGTGATTAACAGTTTGTTGTTCTGTGTGAGACTAGGAATGGGGATGGAGGAGCATCATGACCACAGGAGAGTACCTGGAGAAGGAACAGAAGCACACTTCCACGCATTGTTTGAGTACGGGGAGGAGAACACAACTGACTACTTGCACATTGAACTGTTGAAATAAGAATAATAATAATGGATTGCATTTATATAGTGCTTTTCAATTCCACTATTCATTCACACACTGGTGGAGGCAAGCTACAGTTGTAGCGACAGCTGCCCTGGGGCAGACTGACAGAAGCGAGGCTGCCATACCACGCCATCGGCCCCTCTGGCCATCGCCAGTAGGTGAAATGGCTGTCTCAACATGTTTCCTATCAACTTATTCATGGCATGTCTATCTTTACAGCTTCTGCGTCACCAGTTCCTACACAAAGACAAAACAAACTGTGTTTCACCTCTACCCTAGAAATAAATCTAAGTAATATCTGTATGTGTAAGCCTGCATTATAACCACTTATTCTAGAAATCAAAAAGAAATAAAACATTTTCTACTCCTAAAATCTTCGCTAGTTTTCCCCAAAGCATATCTTTTATTCAAAGTGTCCCGCAGTTTCCCTTTAAGTTTGGTATACAGCTTCTTATGAACACCGGCATTTTATCTTCTACACAGGATTCAGTTCATTTTAATCCTTTAACTTAAACATGAAAATAACAATTCCTGCCTCAGTTTTACCATATCTAAATGATCAAAAACCCCAAAAGTCATAAAATGATCCTAAAACCCATTTCAAATTCAACCTTAAATCCCCCCTTTTGACACATCTTATGTGTCACAAACTCAAAATCCTTCACTCGAGCTTAGGAAATTAAAGAAAAAGGTTAGTCATATCATTCCTCAAAACACCTCAGCAATCCTCCTCTCAGGTATATCTGCTCCGGCCCTGCAAACCTGTGTTTAAGGAATGAAATCAATTTAATCATCATGTCAAATCTTTTCGAACTCCTGGCTCCATCCACAGCCTGCATCCTTGGAACTTCCTAGAAACAAAACCTGTGTGTTAACCCGAACTTCACATTTCATACTCAGTTTTCCCCACTTATGATCCAATCTGTGTTATAAGAAAGAAAACTTAAAACAGAACAGTTATCAGTCATGTGTTTAACCTTAGTCCAGTCTTTATCTCAGTGTCCAGGCGGTCCAACTTTTAGTCCACATCGTCCGTCCAGTCACCGTCCATTTACACACATCCATTCACACGCATTCACACCAGGTATTGCTGATAGTGGAGACTCCCGCGCAAATAATCAGATTCTCCTCCCTCAGCAACATGAGCTCATTCATTTGTTTTATTTTGTTTTCTAGGAAAATAGTTCTTTATGCTTTTGGACTGGATTGGCTCGCGGCAATCCTTTTAAACAGGGACTTTCAATCTGATCAGGTCCCCACAGGTAGCCTTCTCCTCAGCCAGTTATAATCTGGAAAAGGTCACCTTATGTTTGTTCTCCCAGAAATTTTTACAGCGCTGTTATTCACTCTTGCAGGCCTGCTTAGAACAAAAATGAGAAGAAAGAGAGCTGATTATTTCCTCATCAAAGCACAAAACAAAATCACCTGCCTGGTTTTCTCTAAGTGCACTGTTACAAAAATAATGGCCCCCCTTAGACATGTCCATGTTTAATAAAACTCCCTCTATTAAAATAAGAAGAACACCCAAAGCAAACTGACCGAATCAACCCATCACTACAACAACAACCTCAAAAATCTTAAACACAGAAAATTTTGCTTAATAATCTATCCATATGCTGTTGGGATTAGAACTTCAGGGTCACAAAAGTTTTTCCCTACTTTTGGCTTAACTAATACTTACATAGTCTGAAATCAGACTTAAATCACTCCCTCTGTTCATTTTCCCCACATCATATTTCAGTTGTTTCAGGTTCTTCAGCATCCTAAGACTCTGAGGTCAACTGACATAATTTCACCTGCTAAATACACAGAAAATCTTGTTAAAAGCCACACAATTTGCACACCATCATCACTAAATTCTAAATTTCTTTTCTAAAACCTACTACACACTAAGCAATTTGGACAAGATGATAAACAGACTCACACGCTCAACATGCTGTCTAATATTCATGAGCTCTCTTGTAATTCTAAGGTTAATGCATTTTCTGTTTGTGTGTGTGAGTTTGTATGTTTCTTTTGGCGGTGTTTCAGACCCCTTCACAATTTTCCACTTAAACAGTCAGTTTTCTCTTTCCCCAGGTTTGCCAACCCAAATTTTGATTTCCCACATTAACCCTTTAAGACCCATTAACCCATAGAACCAAGTCCACCAGACCTTATATTATATTCTTACATGCTGTAGTGCCATTTTTGGGAGCATTTCAAGTTGCTATACTTCAATACAACCACTACAGCCCAAATTTTAATAATATGTATGCATTAAGTGCAGAGTAATTACATAAATTGCAAAAAAGTACAATAAACTACAAAAAAATTGAAAATAGTTTTTGTTTTTTTAACATATATTTCTAGTTAGAGAAATTTAATTTAAGAGGCTTATCCCTCAAAACTGTAAATATAAAAAAGTTGCACAAAATAGTTTCCAACCACAGGGAATTTATTTTGAGTGTCTTCATAGTTTTATTTTTGAAATACACCAATTTTTATATACTGCAGGAAAAACGAA
Organism: Oreochromis aureus; assembly: GCF_013358895.1. Taxonomy (NCBI): domain Eukaryota; kingdom Metazoa; phylum Chordata; class Actinopteri; order Cichliformes; family Cichlidae; genus Oreochromis; species Oreochromis aureus. Next base: position 22,986 of record NW_024108888.1, read on the forward strand.
AATAAATATTATAGTGCAAATTTGCAAAAAAGCAGCATATGCATCAAAATAAACTATTTCCAGCAGTGGAAATAAATAAATAAATAGTTTATTTGAGTTCTAACTCAAATGCAATTTGAGTTCTACGCATCCCAGAAGCAACACAGAAAGTCATTAAGTCAAACATAATTTTTAAAATCACCAGTATAGGCTCATGAGGCCCTGGTGGTAAAAAAAACACCTACATTTCCGCAAAATGACATCATTTCCGGTTTCGGGCAGGTCATGGCGGACATGCGATAGTTAGAATATTGCGTTTCGCTTCTGTTATTACCATGGCACATTGACAAAAACATATACTTTTATTCACAGTTACTTTGTATCACTAATTGCACAGTAGGATTATAGCATACAATATTATTGTCACTGCTACATTTCTGTAATGCGAACCAGAAATTATTTCCACTACTAATGAATTACCATTGAGCTCAAAGGTCCTATTAATAAACGGTTAACGAATGTGTATTTATGACGACGATTTGTGAGAGTGGTAAACTTGCCTTTGTTTGTACGATGGTCTTTCGTTCTACACAGTGCATTTCAAGGTCCTGTACCCATCCGTCGGTAAACTGTACCTGGGCTTGTGTATGTGTATGTACTCACTCCAAGAACCGTATAATTATAAATATGAGCGTGGTGAAAGTTGGGCAGCACGCTAACGTTTTTTGTCCACTCTGTGTGCTCGTAAGGGTCTGAACCTTTCACTCCTTTGAATTTTTTTCCTCGTATCTTTTCTTTGCCTTTTCGTTGAGTCTGTCTTTCTACGGTCCGGCATTGTTCTCCTTAGTTTTGTACATACCTTTTTTGGGGGGCAAAGAAAAACCAAGAAGGTATTGGAACGGGAGAATGAACGTTTTGCGGTGCTGCGAATGCTTGCATTTGATGCGGTACTTGGATTGTTTTGCCACGGGTTCCCGGCATGCAATACGCGAAAGTCACACGGTCTGTGAATCTCTTTTCCAAGTAGGAAGTGTTATGAACAGCTGATCGGATCGGCAAAGCGTGTTTCTGGAATATTATGTTTTTGTTGCTGCAAGCGCTTTTTATGCAGTTTTTGCAAAGCTATATGTGGAAGAAAACTGTGACCTAGGACAAGCTGATGGCATAAGATGTAAGTACAACTCCTCCGGTTTCATATGCAAAAAAAAATTATTGCCCTAGCTCACGTGGTTGCAGAGCTACCGAGATTTAAAAGCAGTTGCGCAAAACGGAGCGTGCCCGTTCTGACCGGTTTTAAAGGGTTAAATAACAGCATTCTTTGTCCTCACCTCCTGCTCCGCTGTCCTCTCTCACTTCAACAGTCCAAAACAAGCAGTTCTCTTTCCGAGACCGAATCCACTCTTGGGTTCGGTCTCCTCTGTGTACACCTGGCTGCCGTTAATGCACAAGTTGTTCAGGTCACTGCTGCTCTGCTTAGAGCAGCCCACCAGGGAGAAACGACCCAAAGACACCTTGCTGTCAGAGCTGCCGGTTCGTTGGTGTCCCAATTTGCATTTCTTCTTAACATCAGGAGAGTTGACATTGAGACCAGATGAGCGGCTGCCACTCAGAGATGAATTCTTCTTGGGCAGCGTCCCCAGTGTGGACATGGACTGTGAGATGTTACGCTGCAAGTTTGAGTTTTGGGCAAAGAGCCTTTTGAGCTTAGATTTCTTTTTCTCGTCCATGTTATTGCTCTTTGGAACTGCATTCCTTGTCTTCAGCCAGGAGTGAGAGCTTGCTTGTGAGGTTCAGGGACACATGGCGCTATAAACACTTCAACCAAAAACTTGGCCTGAACGTTTCTAGTAATGTTAACCTATAACTTTCTTCCGACCGCTGCATGTGGAAAATTGATCCAGGTCTGCTTGCACCTACAGATAACAAACTGAGACATTTTCATTATTATCATCAGTGCTTAAACGACCCGTTTCTCTCTCTTTCCGGTCAAAAATACCAATTATGTCATGTATACAAGTGTAAGCGTGTCTTCATTG
>NW_024108889.1:0-25007 GCF_013358895.1 Oreochromis aureus
GTGCACACAGGTTCATTAGCAGAAGTCCCATTGTACCACGGCAGACCCGACAATGTTTGCATGAACACACTTTGAAGCATTACATTATAGACCACTTTTCACACATGCATTCACTTTTTGTTTTTGTTATTTTACACAGTGTTCTGAATTATGAACAGTGGTCTACAGCCTATCCTGTGTATTATTATACAAACTTTGGTTGTGAGATTCAGATAACTATTTAATAAAAGCTAAATATTTTATATGAGAGTAAGAAAGAAAAGTATATCTTTGTGTCCACCTTTCTCTGTTAATGCCCTAGCTCCCCCTAAAAGCTTTGCTAGATCCGCCCCTGCACAGTTACCAGCTGTCAGCTACACAAAGAAGGAGCTTGGTCTTTGTCTCTCAGAAACAACTCATAACTTCCCTTCAACTCATTCATGTCACCTAAAGTGTAAACCTGTTTCTCCATCACCAGTTCAGCTCTGATGATTCAGTAAGGACATCTCCTGATTTCATCTTCATGCTCCAGCAAACATCAGCTGATACTAGAAATTAAAATCAAAAGAATTCTAACAACAGCTGATCAAGCTTAAACGTGCTGCTGTTGTTTAGCGCGATAAATAAGAGCGAACAGCCCGATCATTGATCAGTTTCATGATTGACGTTTAACACTCGATAGAATGACAGGGAGGCTTCGTAACGACAGAACAAATCATAATGTTTTCTCTGAATGTGGGACGATTCCGTTTGTACTGCATGGCAACTCTATGAACTAACCCTAATGAATAAAATAAAGTCCAACGTCAGTAACTTAGTGCGCACACAGCTGTATATAAACTCCCGTGGCATTACGATTGTAAAAGGTCAACGAAAATAAATTACACCTAAACTCGGTTTATATCTGACCCAAATAGAGTGCAGTTCATAACTTGTTACCTGAAATTCAGTTCACCTCACGCTCCTGCCTTCGGTTTCCACCATCAACGGCCCATATAAACATGAAAAATAAGTCCAGCTAAAACACATACTGTCGGCGAGCGACCGGGTGCTGACACGACTTTCACCCGGCTCAATATAAGCCAAGCCTGGGTGCTTTTTCACGAAGGGTCGCTATCGGCGCGAGCTAACTATGCTACCGGCGCTAGCTAGCTAGCCAGCTATCAGCAACACATAAGAGAACTGCTGCTAAATAAACTACACCTAAACTCGGTTTATATCTGACCCAAATAGAGTGCGCGACCGGGTGCTGACACGACTTTCACCCGGCTCAATATAAGCCAAGCCTGGGTGCTTTTTCACGAAGGGTCGCTATCGGCGCGAGCTAACTATGCTACCGGCGCTAGCTAGCCAGCCAGCTATCAGCAACACATAAGAGAACTGCTGCTAAATAAACTACACCTAAACTCGGTTTATATCTGACCCAAATAGAGTGCGCGACCGGGTGCTGACACGACTTTCACCCGGCTCAATATAAGCCAAGCCTGGGTGCTTTTTCACGAAGGGTCGCTAGCAGCGCGAGCTAACTATGCTACCGGCGCTAGCTAGCTAGCCAGCTATCAGCAACACGTAAGAGAACTGCTGCTAAATAAACTACACCTAAACTCGGTTTATATCTGAACCAAATAGACTGCAGGTCATAACTTCTTACCTGAAATTCAGTTCACCTCACGCTCCTGCCTTCGCTTTCCCTGATCCACGATTGACCTCCGCGTTAGCAAACACCGGTCGATCTGCGGTCATGGCATGTCCTTTCTGTCATACACCGGTGGATAGCTGCCCACTGTTGTAGCTCCGCATTATAGCACCACCAAACAACTCAGTTATTTTTTCCACATCCAGCTGTAACTCCGATTCTGTGCGAGCATTTGCGAGAGACCGGGGAGGTGAAAGGAGAGAGAGTCCCTCGCTGTCCATTTGCAGCCAAGTGCGGCAGCTAGGTAGCCGGCTAGCTGTCAGGCAGGACCGAGGTCGTCAGAGCATTGTCGCTAATATGGGATGTCTTGATAAAACAAGCAGATATTTGAAGTTTACACACCTATATTCTCGCCTGAAAATATCTTAAAAGTTTATTTTGTGACCTAGAAACACTAATAAAAGACATATAAAACGAAGTGGTGGCCGCCATTGTTCAACTTGGCAGAGGTGTGCTATGAATTGTGGGATATTGAGTTTTTCACCAAGCATTACCGTAACTTTTGAATGATTTGCACAACCTTAAAAATTCCAATGGCTCCTGAAAGCAGCGACGCTGTGTGCACCGTTGAAATTGTCATCATTACGGTAATCCAAACAAGGGTAGACAGGCTGTACCACTCCCGGCATACCACTAGAGAGCGCCAACACACCACAAATGAAGTCTGTTTATTTGGCGCCAAAAGATGAGTTGGCCTAAATTTGCACTAAAATATTAATATTTAAAAAACTATAAAAGTCATGAACACCAAAAGTCATGACATTATAGTCCAGCTCCAGCCGCACAAAATGATCTAACATATGTAACCCTAATGTCAAAACTGTTCGGCAGAGGAGCGCGGGAAAATTTTCACTAAAATATTAATATTTCAAAAACTATAAAATTCATAAACACCAAAAGTCATAGCACACCATTCCAGATCCGGCGGCACAAAATGAGGTAACATATATGAAGCTTGTCTGAAAACTGCGGGGTGAGTTTCGCTGCAAAATTTCAGGCGGAAACTGGAGAATAATAATAATAATAACTAGAAAGCGAAAATTTCAGAAGAAATTTTATGTGTGCCTATGCCGCTGCGAATCAGTGTAGTTTGACATTCATACGGCTACAGAGAGCAAAACTCAGAAGAGCAGCCATTCTCCACCGTGAACTATGGTAAAACAAACACCGCTCGCCCTCACAGATGACAGCTTACAGTTTTGGGTAAAGATGAAGTGACTTTGCACAGCCCCGATTTGCAGATGCTGTGCACACAGGTTCATGAGCAGAAGTCCCATTGTACCACGGCAGACCCGACAATGTTTGCATGAACACTCTTTGAAGCATTACGTTATGGACCACTTTTCACACATGCTTGGTGTACCCACACAGCCGGCTGTAGCTTTTCAACTGACAGCCCGACACACACCCAAAAACAGCCGAAAGAGCACAGACTTTACGCCTGTGGGTCCACCTCCCCTGCAGCGGCACTGCAGACCACGCCCGCCACACACATCAAACACGTAAAATAAATATTTATGCACTTTTGCATTTACTTTTTGTTTTTGTTATTTTTACACAGTAAATGATTAACAATGGTCTACAGCCAATCTTGTGTATTATTATACAAACTTTGGTTGTAAGATGCAGATAACTATTTAATAAAAAGCTAAATATTTTATACGAGAGTAAGAAAGAAAAGTATATCTTTGTGTCCCCTTTCCCTGTTAATGCCCTACCTGGCCCCTGGCAAAAGCTTTGCTAGATCCGCCCCTGCACAGTTACCAGCTGTCAGCTACACAAAAACAGGAGCTGGGTGTTTATTTGTCTCTGAGAAACAGTTCATAACTTCCTTCAACTCATTCATGTCACCTAAAGCAGGGCTCGCAAAATTTCAAAATCCCTGGTAGCCCTTCGGGAGGCACTCTTCAGTTTTTGGTAATAAATTTAAGTAGCCCGAATAAAAAAAAAAGGAGGATTTTTTGATTGATGTTTTGTTTCCTTTACAATATTATACATTAAAGTATAATATTGTAAAGATAACAAAACATCAATCTAAAAATATTTAAAACACAAATTACAACAACAATTTCAATCATCAACTCAAATATTTGGTTCTAATTGAACAAATTTCTATGAACTTGTAAGAACTGTACAACAGGAATCAGTCTGTGTCAGATCCTTATTTTTGACATTTCCACTGAAATCACAGGTAAGAGGCAAGTGCAACCAAGATCTAGGCCATTTGCTTTTTGAAGTTTGCAAAGACTGCTAAATTTTGCCAGTGGTAGTTCACTCTTTGCAACATAGTAGGCTGTTCTAAACAGATTTTTCAGGACTTCTTGTTATGCTTGGTTTATTTTTAGTATGCTTTTTGCAATTGGTGTTTGTTCTGGGAAAGATATTGCAGACTGGGCAATAATGCATTTCTTGCATTTGTCATGGGTTCTGATGGGGTCTTTCTTAAAATGACTGGTCCCAGTAACAAAGGCGCTTTGTCGACTCAGAAATCGAGGGAAACTCACAACACACCCGGCAGAACATGAGGTTATTTAGCTCGTCGTATTCCAGCCACATAAATTCTTTAGTCCATGAAACCATAAAGCTGCGCTTTCTTTTTCCCTCATAGTCTGATTTGTCATAACTTTTCCGTTTTGTGGTTGGCTTTTCTTTGGCTGCCCCTTCTTCACCCTGACCTCTCTTGTTTGGCTCTGCAGAACTAAAATACCTGCTTAAATCCATCTGCTCTTACATGCATACTTACATAACGATCAGCAATTCTCTGCGTAATCAGCCTCTATCACGTTTAAGCTTGCTGCAGGAGATTTCACTTGTCATGTTTGATAGTAAGCTAACGATTGATAAGACGATGTCAGAGGAATTGGTGTGCAATTAATCTGTGACTTACCAATTAGTGCTGTCGCTCTACACACAGTTAGCGCAAAGTGAAAGTGAAAGCAAAAACAAGCGCAAATTCAAACGCGATTTCAATGTGTCACATATTGACAGTGGCTCATCGATGCCGATGACATAATTACTCAGCTACATTTGCGAAAGAATGCAAAAGCATTGACATATCTTTCCTCCCATGATAGCCCGACGGGCAGGGCTGAGATGGATTTTGGTAGCCCGATTGGAAAAATCGCTAGCCCCGGACGTCGGGCTAGCGATTTTATGAGCCCTGTAAAGGGTAAACCTGTTTCTCCATCACCAGTTCAGCTCTGATGATTCAGTAAGGACATCTCCTGGTTTGGACCAGCCGCAAAATTAAAATCAAATGAATTCTAACAACAGCTGATCAAGCTTAAACGTGCTGCTGTTGTTTAGCGCGATAAACAAGAGCGAAAAAGCCGATCGTTGATCAGTTTCACGATTGAAGTTGCAACAGGCCAGAGAATGACAGGGAGGCTTCATAACGACAGAATAAATCGTAATATTTTCTCTGAATGTGGGACGATTCCGCTTTGTACGGCAACTCTACGGACTAACCGTTATGAATAAAATAAAGTTCAACGTCAGTAACTTAGCGCACACAGCTCTATAGAAACTCCTGTGCAATTCATAACTTCTTACCTGAAATTCAGTTCACCTCACGCCCTGCCTTAGGTTTGCCTGATCCACGATCTACCACCGGTCGATCGGCGGTCCCCCGCCGCCTCCTATGTCTCGTTCCGCATGTTTTTCTGACACACACCGTAGATAGCTGCTCTCTGTTGTAGCTGCGCGTTAGCCAAGACCAAACAACTCAGTTATTATTTCCACATCGAGCGGCGCTAGCTAGCGGCGCTAGCCACGCTAGCTAGTTAGCCGGCAACATCGTCAGATATAATATGGGATGTTTTGACAAAACGAGCAGATATTTGAAGTTTACACACCTACATTCTCGCCTGAAAATATCTTAAAAGTTCATTTTGTGACCTAGAAACACGAATAAAAGACGTTTAAAACGAAGAGGTGTCCGCCATTGTTGAACTCGGCAGAGGCGTGCTATGCATTATGGGATATTGAGTTTAAAAACAAGCATACAGATTTCGGCCGTACTACTCCCGGTATACCACTAGAGAGAGCCAACCCACCACAAATAAAGTCTGTTTCTATGGAAATTGGCCTAAATTTGCACTAAAATCTAAATATTTCAAAAACTATAAAAGTCATGAACACCAAAAGTGTATACCATACTAGTCCAGCTCCAGCCGCACAAAATGATCTAACATATGTAACCCTATTGTCAAAACTGTTAGGCAGAGAGGCGGCGGAAAATTTTCACTAAAATATTAATATTTAAAAACTATAATAGTTATAAACACCAAAAGTCATAGCACACCATTCCTGATCCAGCCGCACAAAATGAGGTAACATATATGAAGCTTGTCTCAAAACTGCGGGGCGAGATTCGCTGCAAAATTTCAGGCGGAAACTGGAGAATAATAATAATAATAATAATAATAATAATAATAAATCCGACGAATAGTAATATGTGTGCCTCTTGGCATAGGCACACATAATAATAATAATAATAATAATAAATCCGAGGAATAGTAATATGTGTGCCTCCTGGCATAGGCACACATAATAATAATAATAATAATAATAAATCCGACGAATAGTAATATGTGTGCCTCTTGTCATCTAGCCACGCTAGCTAGTTAGCCGGCAACATCGTCAGATATAATATGGGATGTTTTGACAAAACGAGCAGATATTTGAAGTTTACACACCTACATTCTCGCCTGAAAATATCTTAAAAGTTCATTTTGTGACCTAGAAACACGAATAAAAGACGTTTAAAACGAAGAGGTGTCCGCCATTGTTGAACTCGGCAGAGGCGTGCTATGCATTATGGGATATTGAGTTTAAAAACAAGCATACAGATTTCGGCCGTACTACTCCCGGTATACCACTAGAGAGAGCCAACCCACCACAAATAAAGTCTGTTTCTATGGAAATTGGCCTAAATTTGCACTAAAATCTAAATATTTCAAAAACTATAAAAGTCATGAACACCAAAAGTGTATACCATACTAGTCCAGCTCCAGCCGCACAAAATGATCTAACATATGTAACCCTATTGTCAAAACTGTTAGGCAGAGAGGCGCGGGAAAATTTTCACTAAAATATTAATATTTAAAAACTATAATAGTTATAAACACCAAAAGTCATAGCACACCATTCCTGATCCAGCCGCACAAAATGAGGTAACATATATGAAGCTTGTCTCAAAACTGCGGGCGAGATTCACTGCAAAATTTCAGGCGGAAACTGGAGAAATAATAATAATAATAATAATAATAATAATAAATCCGACGAATAGTAATATGTGTGCCTCTTGTCATAGGCACACATAATAAATCCGAGGAATAGTAATATGTGTGCCTCTTGGCATAGGCACACATAATAAAACGTGCATTTCTGCAGCCAGGCAGTTTGCCAAGGGCAGAATGTCCCCCAGTTTCAAAATAAAAACAAAAGAAAATCACTGCCATTTGTCTTTGTTTCCCAGCGGGGAGCTCACGCTCTTCCCGAGGGGAGAGCCCCAACTCCTTCCGGGAGACAGGGGTGACGCCACGCTACTGCGTCTTCAGAGGCCCGCTCACAGCGCGGGCTGGAGCGGTGGCGCCGCATGCGCAGTTCATCCCTGGGTCTTGTCAACCATTTCCCAGGGTTACAGACTACAGTTTATGGTAAAACCACCGAGATTCGGCGGAGTGTTGGCTTCGTGGCCAGTGGCGACTCAGCGAATGTGCTGAAAGAGGAAATATTCTCCCTGTTACACAAAAAGGCGATCAGAGCGGTTCCGAGCGAAGAAGCTCAGCAGGGCTTTTACTCCCGCTATTTCCTCATCCCGAAAAGGGACGGAACGTCGCTCCGTCCTATTCTGGATCTGCATGTGTTAAGCAAGCATTTGAGAAAGTACACGTTCAGAATGCTCACACACAAGACGCTTTGTCGCTCAATTCACACAGGCGATTGGTTTGTTACAATCGACCTATCAGACGCATATTTTCACATCGCCATTTATCCTGCACACAGGAAATATCTCAGGTTCGCTTATCAGAGAGTAGCGCACGAGTTTCAAACTATCCCATTCGGCTATCCTTAGCCCCAAGGGTGTTCAGCAAATGTGGGAAGCAGCGCTGTCTCCGCTAAGGAACAGCGGCATCAGAATATTCTCTTACATAGACGATTATCTAATATGCTCACGATCGCGCGAGCAGGCGATCAAAGACTCCGAGGTGGTAGTGAATCACCTCACGGAGCTTGGGTTCACAATCAACCTGGAAAAGAGCCACTTGGAACCCGCACAGTTTATAGAGTATCTGGGGCTCAGAATAGACTCCATCTCTTATCGTATGGCACTTTCAGAGCGGAGGATCGCATCCTTCACTCACTGTCTTTCCGCTTTCAGCTGGGGAAAGTCGTGCGGTTCCGACTCTGTCTCCGCCTCCTCGGCCTCATGGCCTCGGTGATATCGGTGGTACATTTGGGGCTGCTTATGATGAGAGATTTTCAGTGGTGGGTCGCTTCTCTGCAGCTGTGCCCTCGCCGACATCTCAGTCATGGTGTAAAAATAACGCAGCCGTGTATCGCGGCTCTCCGGCCTTGAGGAGCCCGACAGCTCTCGCTGCGGGGGTACCTCCGGGCAGTGTCTTCCAGGGTGACGCTGACCACAGATGCATCCCTGTCAGGCTGGGGTGCAACTATGATGGGCAGAGCAGTGAATGGCGTTTGGTCACAGAGACTCGCCTGAATCACATAAATGTGCTGGAGCTCGCTGGTGCTCCTAGCCTTACGGCATTTTCTGCCATATCTCCGGGACAACATGTTTTAGTGAAAACAGACAACTCCACTGTAGTTGCTTATATCAACCGCCAGGGCGGCACCTGCTCCCGGCAGCTACGCAGGTTAGCCAGGGAAATAATTGTGTGGAGCAGCACTCGCCCTCTCTCCCTTCGGCCAACTCACGTGCCAGGAATTCTGAACAGGGGGCGGACCTCCTGTCCAGAGGAAATCCACTGTTCGGAGAATGGAGGCTTCACCCACAGGTGGTGGAGCAGATTTGGCAGAGATACGGCCGGGCTGCCGTGAGATCTCTTCGCCTCACGAGAAAACACACAGTGCCCTCTGTTTTTCTCCCTATCAGACGCAGATGCGCCACTGGGCGTGGATGCGCTGGCCCATCCATGGCCAAAAACTCTGCTGTATGCTTTCCTCCCTCAGCCTGATCTCCCAACACTGATCAGAGTGAGGGATCAGGGGCTGTCACTGATCTTAATAGCTCCACGGTGGCCATCCAAACACTGGATAGCAGAAATCATCCAGCTTCTGGTGGACGAGCCATGGCCACTCCCCATCCACAGGGACCTTCTGTCTCAGGCGCGTGGGGAGATATACCATCCCCATCCAGAACAGGTTGCTCTCTGGGCCTGGCCCGTGAGAGGTGGAATTTGAAGGCAGCAGGCATGCCTCCGAAGGTTATTGAAACCATTCAGAATGCCAGAGCCTCCTCCACTGCTCCATTTACAGCAGTAAATGGTGTGTTTTTGGGGAGTGGTGCCATGAAAAGCAGATTATCCCTTTTCAGTGTTCAGTGGTGGAGCTGTTGTGTTTTCTTCAGGACTTGCTGGACAAAAGGAGAGCTTTTTCCACCATAAAGGTCTATTTAGCAGCTATTTCAGCCTGCCACGTGGGTTTTGGTGATAAACCTGCTGGTCAGCACCCCCTCGTATGTCGCTTCATGAGAGGGGCGCGTCGAACGCTCCCAGTTTCTAGACCACTGGTCCCTTTATGGGATCTGTCAGTCGTTTTGGACGCCTCTCCCCCACCCCTTTGAGCCCATTGGGGCAGTGGGGTTGAAGTTTCTCTCTCTTAAAACCACTCTGCTGTTGGCTCTAACCACAGCCAAGCGAGTTAGTGAATTACAGGCTCTGTCTATTCACCCCTCTTGTCTACAGCTGGCCCCAGGACTGACTAAAGCACGCCTGAGGCCTAACCCTGCCTTTGTCCCTAAAGTGTTGGAAACGTCATACAGGTGCTCTACAGTAGAGCTCCTGGCTTTTCACCCCCCTCCATTCTCTTCAGAGACGGAGCAGAGGCTGAACACTTTGTGCCCTGTGCGGGCGTTGGGGACTTATCTTGACAGAACAGCTGGATTCAGGAAGTCGGATCAGCTGTTTGTTTCCTGGCCTCCCTCACAAGGGCAGGCCCTTATCACGCCAGAGGCTAGCTCATTGGATTGTAGAGGCCATAGCTCTGGCTTATAGCTGTAAGGGCTCGCAGGCCCCCCCGGGACTTCGAGCTCACTCCACTAGGGGTGTGGCCACATCCTGGGCTTTGTTCAGAGGTGTATCAGTCCAGGATATTTGTGCGGCAGCAAGCTGGGCTACGCCGCACACGCTTGTCCGGTTTTATCGGCTGGATGTTGCACAGTCATCCCTGGCTCAGGCAGTGCTGGATTCTGGTGCCTCAGGTTCGACCTGAGATCCTGGAGTAGTACTGGAGTGTGGCTTCGAGCTGGCACAATCCGGGAGGGGCCATATCTCCCATAGTGAAACACCGAGCGGTTAGAAAGAACGTTGGGTTACTTAACGTAATCCCTGGTTCTTTGATAAGAGAGTGAGGTGTTTCACCAACACTTCCTCCTTGCTTAGGCACGGAAAGAAATCTGCTTGGAATGAGATAGGAGGAGCTGGTCGGCCGTGTTAGTATGAGGGGGCGGAGCCCTGAGCACGGCTCGACAGGTCTGTCAGAGACAGACGTGGTGTCATTGGAGCTTCCGTAGTTGGTCACGCCGAGGCGATTCCCATAGTGAAACACCTCACTCTGTTATCAAAGAACCAGCGTTTACGTTAAGTAACCCAATGATATCAGAGTGCAGGAGCCCAGGAACAGATCCAAGACCTGAAACATAAGGAGATTGGAAAGAAAGCGTTGTGAAATCTGGAGGAAACCTCCAGGTTTCCACGCCAGCTGTGATGGATGCTTAGAAGCGGGTGAGATGGATATCAGAGTGCAGGAGCCCAGGAACAGATCCAAGACCTGAAACACAAGGAGAGTGGAAAGAAAGCGTTGTGAAATCTGGAGGGAACCTCCAGGTTTCCACGCCGGATGTGATGGATACTTACAAGCGGGTGAGATGGATATCAGAGTGCAGGAGCCCAGGAAGAGATCCAAGACCTGAAACATAAGGACATTGAAAAGAAAGCGTTGTGCAATCTGGAGGGAACCTCCAGGTTTCCACGCCGGCTGTGACGCACACTTACAAGCGGGTGAGATAGATACCAGTGTGGAGGACCCAGGAAGAGATCCAAGACCTGAAACATAAGGAGAGTGGAAAGAAAGCGTTGTGCAATCTGGAGGGAACCTCCAGGTTTCCACGTCGGCTGTGACGCACACTTACAAGCGGGTGAGATAGATATCAGAGTGTAGGAGCCCAGGAAGAGATCCAAGACCTGAAACATAAGGACATTGAAAAGAAAGCGTTGTGAAATCTGGAGGGAACCTCCAGGTTTCCACGCCGGCTGTGACGCACACTTACAAGCGGGTGAGATAGATACCAGTGTGCAGGAGCCCAGGAAGAGATCCAAGACCTGAAACATAAGGAGAGTGGAAAGAAAGCGTTGTGCAATCTGGAGGGAACCTCCAGGTTTCCACGCCGGCTGTGACGGACACGTAGAAGCAAGTGAGATGGATACCAGTGTGCAGGAGCCCAGGAACAGATCCAAGAACTGAAACATAAGGAGATTTGAAAAAGAAAGCGCTAGTGAAATCTGGAGGAAACCTCCAGGTTTCCACGCCGGCTGTGATGGATACTTACAAGCGGGTGAGATGGATATCAGTGTGCAGGAGCCCAGGAAGAGATCCAAGACCTGAAACACAAGGAGAGTGGAAAGAAAGCGTCGTGAAATCTGGAGGGAACCTCCAGGTTTCCACGCCGGCTGTGACGCACACTTACAAGCGGGTGAGATAGATATCAGAGTGCAGGAGCCCACAAACAGATCCAAGACCTGAAACTCAAGGAGAGTGGAAAGAAAGCGTTGTGAAATCTGGAAGGAACCTCCAGGTTTCCACGCCGGCTGTGACGCACACTTACAAGCGGGTGAGATGGATACCAGTGTGCAGGAGCCCACAAACAGATCCAAGACCTGAAACACAAGGAGAGTGGAAAGAAAGCGTTGTGCAATCTGGAGGGAACCTCCAGGTTTCCACGCCGGCTGTGACGGACACTTAGAAGCGGGTGAGATGGATACCAGTGTGCAGGAGCCCAAAAACAGATCCAAGACCTGAAACACAAGGAGAGTGGAAAGAAAGCATTGTGCAATCTGGAGGGAACCTCCAGCTTTCCACGCTGGTTGTGACGGACACTTAGAAGCGGGTGAGATGGATATCAGTGTGCAGGAGCCCACAAACAGATCCAAGACCTGAAACACAAGGAGAGTGGAAAGAAAGCGTTGTGCAATCTGGAGGGAACCTCCAGGTTTCCACGCTGGCTGTGACGGACACCTAGAAGCGGGTGAGATGGATATCAGAGTGCAGGAGCCCACAAACAGATCCAAGACCTGAAATACAAGGAGAGTGGAAAGAAAGCGTTGTGAAATCTGGAGGGAACCTCCAGGTTTCCACGCTGGTTGTGACGGACACTTACAAGCGGGTGAGATAGACATCAGAGTGCAGGAGCCCAGGAAGAGATCCAAGACCTGAAACACAAGGAGAGTGGAAAGAAAGCGCGTTGTGAAATCTGGAGGAACCTCCAGCTTTCCACGCTGGTTGTGACGGACACTTAGAAGCGGGTGAGATGGATACCAGTGTGCAGGAGCCCACAAACAGATCCAAGACCTGAAACACAAGGAGAGTGGAAAGAAAGCGTTGTGCAATCTGGAGGGAACCTCCAGGTTTCCACGCTGGTTGTGACGGACACTTAGAAGCGGGTGAGATGGATATCAGTGTGCAGGAGCCCACAAACAGATCCAAGACCTGAAACACAAGGAGAGTGGAAAGAAAGCGTTGCAGCAATCTGGAGGGAACCTCCAGGTTTCCACGCTGGCTGTGACGGACACCTAGAAGCGGGTGAGATGGATATCAGTGTGCAGGAGCCCACAAACAGATCCAAGACCTGAAACACAAGGAGAGTGGAAAGAAAGCATTGTGCAATCTGGAGGGAACCTCCAGCTTTCCACGCTGGTTGTGACGGACACTTAGAAGCGGGTGAGATGGATATCAGTGTGCAGGAGCCCACAAACAGATCCAAGACCTGAAACACAAGGAGAGTGGAAAGAAAGCGTTGTGCAATCTGGAGGGAACCTCCAGGTTTCCACGCTGGCTGTGACGGACACCTAGAAGCGGGTGAGATGGATATCAGAGTGCAGGAGCCCACAAACAGATCCAAGACCTGAAACACAAGGAGAGTGGAAAGAAAGCGTTGTGAAATCTGGAGGGAACCTCCAGGTTTCCACGCTGGTTGTGACGGACACTTACAAGCGGTTGAGATAGACATCAGAGTGCAGGAGCCCAGGAAGAGATCCAAGACCTGAAACACAAGGAGAGTGGAAAGAAAGCGTTGCCAGAAATCTGGAGGAACCTCCAGCTTTCCACGCTGGTTGTGACGGACACTTAGAAGCGGGTGAGATGGATATCAGAGTGCAGGAGCCCACAAACAGATCCAAGACCTGAAACATAAGTGGAGTGGAAAGAAAGCGTTGTGCAATCTGGAGGGAATCTCCAGGTTTCCACGCTGGTTGTGATGGACACTTAGAAGCGGGTGAGATGGATATCAGTGTGCAGGAGCCCACAAACAGATCCAAGACCTGAAACACAAGGAGAGTGGAAAGAAAGCGTTGTGAAATCTGGAGGGAACCTCCAGGTTTCCACGCTGGTTGTGACGGACACTTACAAGCGGTTGAGATAGACATCAGAGTGCAGGAGCCCAGGAAGAGATCCAAGACCTGAAACACAAGGAGAGTGGAAAGAAAGCGTTGTGAAATCTGGAGGGAACCTCCAGCTTTCCACGCTGGTTGTGACGGACACTTAGAAGCGGGTGAGATGGATATCAGAGTGCAGGAGCCCACAAACAGATCCAAGACCTGAAACATAAGTGGAGTGGAAAGAAAGCGCCAGCAATCTGGAGGAAATCTCCAGGTTTCCACGCTGGTTGTGATGGACACTTAGAAGCGGGTGAGATGGATATCAGTGTGAAGGAGCCCACAAACAGATCCAAGACCTGAAACACAAGGAGAGTGGAAAGAAAGCGTTGTGCAATCTGGAGGGAACCTCCAGCTTTCCACGCTGGTTGTGACGGACACTTACAAGCGGGTGAGATAGATATCAGAGTGCAGGAGCCCAGGAAGAGATCCAAGACCTGAAACACAAGGAGAGTGGAAAGAAAGCGTTTTGCAATATGGAGGGAACTTCCAGGTTTCCACGCCGGCTTTGACGGACACTTAGAAGCAGGAGAGATGGATATCAGAGTGCAGGAGCCCAGGAACAGATCCAAGACCTGAAACATAAGTGGAGGGGAAAGAAAGCGTTGTGCAATCTGGAGGGAACCTCCAGGTTTCCACGCTGGTTGTGACGGATACGTACAAGCGGGTGAGATAGATATCAGAGTGCAGGAGCCCACGAACAGATCCAAGACCTGAAACACAAGGAGAGCGGAAAGAAAGCGTCGTGAAATCTGGAGGGAACCTCCAGGTTTCCACGCCGGCTGTGATGGATACTTACAAGCGGGTGAGATGGATATCAGAGTGCAGGAGCCCACAAACAGATCCAAGACCTGAAACACAAGAAGAGTGGAAAGAAAGCGTTGTGCAATCTGGAGGGAACTTCCAGGTTTCCACGCCGGCTGTGACGGACACTTACAAGCGGGTGAGATGGATACCAGTGAGCAGGAGCCCACAAACAGATCCAAGACCTGAAACATAAGGAGATTGGAAAGAAAGCGTTGTGAAATTTGGAGGGAACCTCCAGGTTTCCACGCTGGTTGTGACGGACACTTACAAGCGGGTGAGATAGACATCAGAGTGCAGGAGCCCAGGAAGAGATCCAAGACCTGAAACACAAGGAGAGTGGAAAGAAAGCGTTGTGAAATCTGGAGGGAACCTCCAGGTTTCCACGCTGGTTGTGACGGACACTTAGAAGCGGGTGAGATGGATATCAGAGTGCAGGAGCCCAGGAAGAGATCCAAGACCTGAAACACAAGGAGAGTGGAAAGAAAGCGTTGGAAATCTGGAGGAACCTCCAGGTTTCCACGCTGGTTGTGACGGACACTTACAAGCGGGTGAGATAGACATCAGAGTGCAGGAGCCCAGGAAGAGATCCAAGACCTGAAACACAAGGAGAGTGGAAAGAAAGCGTTGCCAGAAATCTGGAGGAACCTCCAGCTTTCCACGCTGGTTGTGACGGACACTTAGAAGCGGGTGAGATGGATATCAGAGTGCAGGAGCCCAGGAACAGATCCAAGACCTGAAACACAAGGAGAGTGGAGAAAAGCGCCAGCAATCTGGAGGAACCTCCAGCTTTCCACGCTGGTTGTGACGGACACTTACAAGAGGGTGAGATAGATATCAGAGTGGAGGAGCCTAGGAAGAGATCCAAGACCTGAAACACAAGGAGAGTGGAAAGAAAGCGTTGTGAAATCTGGAGGGAACCTCCAGCTTTCCACGCTGGTTGTGACGGACACTTAGAAGCGGGTGAGATGGATATCAGAGTGCAGGAGCCCAGGAACAGATCCAAGACCTGAAACATAAGTGGAGTGGAAAGAAAGCGTTGTGAAATCTGGAGGGAACCTCCAGGTTTCCACGCTGGTTGTGACGGACACTTAGAAGCGGGTGAGATGGATATCAGAGTGCAGGAGCCCAGGAAGAGATCCAAGACCTGAAACACAAGGAGAGTGGAAAGAAAGTTGTGGAAATCTGGAGGGAACCTCCAGGTTTCCACGCCGGCTGTGACGGACACTTAGAAGCGGGTGAGATGGATATCAGAGTGCAGGAGCCCAGGAACAGATCCAAGACCTGAAACATAAGGAGAGTGGAAAGAAAGCGTTGTGAAATCTGGAGGGAACCTCCAGGTTTCCACGCTGGTTGTGACGGACACTTACAAGCGGGTGAGATAGACATCAGAGTGCAGGAGCCCAGGAAGAGATCCAAGACCTGAAACACAAGGAGAGTGGAAAGAAAGCGTTGTGAAATCTGGAGGGAACCTCCAGCTTTCCACGCTGGTTGTGACGGACACTTAGAAGCGGGTGAGATGGATATCAGAGTGCAGGAGCCCAGGAACAGATCCAAGACCTGAAACACAAGGAGAGTGGAGAGAAAGTTGCCAGCAATCTGGAGGGAACCTCCAGCTTTCCACGCTGGTTGTGACGGACACTTACAAGAGGGTGAGATAGATATCAGAGTGCAGGAGCCCAGGAAGAGATCCAAGACCTGAAACACAAGGAGAGTGGAAAGAAAGCGTTGTGCAATATGGAGGGAACTTCCAGGTTTCCACGCCGGCTGTGACGGACACTTAGAAGCAGGAGAGATGGATATCAGAGTGCAGGAGCCCAGGAACAGATCCAAGACCTGAAACATAAGTGGAGTGGAAAGAAAGCGCCAGAAAATCTGGAGGAACTTCCAGGTTTCCACGCCGGCTGTGACGGACACTTAGAAGCGGGTGAGATGGATATCAGAGTGCAGGAGCCCAGGAACAGATCCAAGACCTGAAACACAAGGAGAGTGGAAAGAAAGCGCAGCAATCTGGAGGAACCTCCAGGTTTCCACGCCGGCTGTGACGGACACTTAGAAGCGGGTGAGATGGATATCAGAGTGCAGGAGCCCAGGAACAGATCCAAGACCTGAAACACAAGGAGAGTGGAAAGAAAGCGTTGTGCAATCTGGAGGGAACCTCCAGGTTTCCACGCTGGCTGTGACGGACACTTAGAAGCGGGTGAGATGGATATCAGAGTGCAGGAGCCCACAAACAGATCCCAGACCTGAAACACAAGGAGAGTGGAAAGAAAGCGTTGTGCAATCTGGAGGGAACCTCCAGGTTTCCACGCTGGCTGTGACGGACACTTAGAAGCGGGTGAGATGGATATCAGAGTGCAGGAGCCCACAAACAGATCCAAGACCTGAAACACAAGGAGAGTGGAAAGAAAGCGTTGTGAAATCTGGAGGAAACCTCCAGGTTTCCACGCTGGTTGTGACGGACACTTACAAGCGGGTGAGATAGACATCAGAGTGCAGGAGCCCAGGAAGAGATCCAAGACCTGAAACACAAGGAGAGTGGAAAGAAAGCGTTGTGAAAAATCTGGAGGAACCTCCAGCTTTCCACGCTGCTTGTGACGGACACTTAGAAGCGGGTGAGATGGATATCAGAGTGCAGGAGCCCAGGAACAGATCCAAGACCTGAAACACAAGGAGAGTGGAAAGAAAGCGTTGTGCAATATGGAGGGAACTTCCAGGTTTCCACGCCGGCTGTGACGGACACTTAGAAGCAGGAGAGATGGATATCAGAGTGCAGGAGCCCAGGAACAGATCCAAGACCTGAAACATAAGTGGAGTGGAAAGAAAGCGTTGAAATCTGGAGGAACTTCCAGGTTTCCACGCCCTGTGTGACGGACACTTAGAAGCGGGTGAGATGGATATCAGAGTGCAGGAGCCCAGGAACAGATCCAAGACCTGAAACATAAGTGGAGCAGAAAGAAAGCATTGTGAAATCTGGAGGGAACCTCCAGCTTTCCACGCTGCTTGTGACGGACACTTAGAAGCGGGTGAGATGGATATCAGAGTGCAGGAGCCCAGGAAGAGATCCAAGACCTGAAACACAAGGAGAGTGGAAAGAAAGCGTCGTGCAATCTGGAGGGAACTTCCAGGTTTCCACGCTGGTTGTGACGGACACTTGCAAGCGGGTGAGATGGATATCAGTGTGCAGGAGCCCAGGAACAGATCCAAGACCTGAAACACAAGGAGAGTGGAAAGAAAGCGTTGTGAAATCTGGAGGGAACCTCCAGGTTTCCACGCTGGTTGTGACGGACACTTACAAGCGGGTGAGATAGATATCAGAGTGCAGGAGCCCAGGAAGAGATCCAAGACCTGAAACACAAGGAGAGTGGAAAGAAAGCGTCGTGCAATCTGGAGGGAACTTCCAGGTTTCCACGCCGGCTATGATGGACACTTTGAAGCGGGTGAGATGGATATCAGTGTGCAGGAGCCCACAAACAGATCCAAGACCTGAAACACAAGGAGAATGGAAAGAAAGCGTGGTGCAATCTGGAGGGAACTTCCAGGTTTCCACGCCGGCTGTGACGGACACTTAGAAGCGGGTGAGATGGATATCAGTGTGCAGGAGCCCACAAACAGATCCAAGACCTGAAACACAAGGAGAGTGGAAAGAAAGCGTTGTGAAATCTGGAGGGAACCTCCAGCTTTCCACGCTGGTTGTGACGGACACTTAGAAGCGGGTGAGATGGATATCAGAGTGCAGGAGCGCAGGAACAGATCCAAGACCTGAAACATAAGTGGAGTGGAAAGAAAGCGTCGTGAAATCTGGAGGGAACCTCCAGGTTTCCACGCCGGCTGTGACGGACACTTAGAAGCGGGTGAGATGGATATCAGTGTGCAGGAGCCCACAAACAGATCCAAGACCTGAAACACAAGGAGAGTGGAAAGAAAGCGTCGTGAAATCTGGAGGGAACCTCCAGGTTTCCACGCCGGCTGTGACGGACACTTAGAAGCGGGTGAGATGGATATCAGTGTGCAGGAGCCCACAAACAGATCCAAGACCTGAAACACAAGGAGAGTGGAAAGAAAGCGTTGTGCAATCTGGAGGGAACCTCCAGCTTTCCACGCTGGTTGTGACGGACACTTAGAAGCGGGTGAGATGGATATCAGAGTGCAGGAGCCCAGGAAAAGGTCCAAGACCTGAAACATAAGGAGATTTGAAAGAAAGCATTGTGAAATATGAAGGGAACCTCCAGGTTTCCACGCCGGCTGTGATGGATACTTACAAGCGGGTGAGATGGATATCAGAGTGCAGGAGCCCAGGAAAAGGTCCAAGACCTGAAACATAAGGAGATTGAAAGAAAGTTGCAGGAAATCTGGAGGAACCTCCAGGTTTCCACGCCGGCTGTGATGGATACTTACAAGCGGGTGAGATGGATATCAGATTGCAGGAGCCCAGGAAAAGGTCCAAGACCTGAAACATAAGGAGATTTGAAAGAAAGCATTGTGAAATCTGAAGGGAACCTCCAGGTTTCCACGCCGGCTGTGATGGATACTTACAAGCGGGTGAGATGGATATCAGAGTGCAGGAGCCCAGGAAAAGGTCCAAGACCTGAAACATAAGGAGATTGGAAAGAAAGCGTTGTGAAATCTGGAGGGAACCTCCAGGTTTCCACGCCGGCTGTGATGGATACTTACAAGCGGATGAGATGGATATCAGAGTGCAGGAGCCCAGGAACAGGTCCAAGACTTGAAACATAAGGAGATTGAAAAGAAAGCGTTGTGAAATCTGGAGGAAACCTCCAGGTTTCCACGCCGGCTGTGACGGACACTTAGAAGCGGGTGAGATGGATACCAGTGTGCAGGAGCCCAGGAACAGATCCAAGACCTGAAACACAAGGAGAGTGGAAAGAAAGCGTCGTGAAATCTGGAGGGAACCTCCAGGTTTCCACGCTGGTTGTGACGGAGAGTTAGAAGCGGGTGAGATGGATATCAGAGTGCAGGAGCCCAGGAAGAGATCCAAGACCTGAAACACAAGGAGAGTGGAAAGAAAGCGTTGTGCAATATGGAAGGAATTTCCAGGTTTCCACGCCGGTTGTGACGGACACTTAGAAGCAGGTGAGATGGATATCAGAGTGCAGGAGCCCAGGAACAGATCCAAGACCTGAAACATAAGTGGAGGGGAAAGAAAGCGTTGTGAAATCTGGAGGGAACCTCCAGGTTTCCACGCCGGCTGTGACGGACACTTAGAAGCGGGTGAGATGGATATCAGAGTGCAGGAGCCCAGGAACAGATCCAAGACCTGAAACATAAGTGGAGGGGAAAGAAAGCGTTAGAAATCTGGAGGAACCTCCAGGTTTCCACGCCGGCTGTGACGGACACTTAGAAGCGGGTGAGATGGATATCAGTGTGCAGGAGCCCAGGAACAGATCCAAGACCTGAAACATAAGGAGATTGGAAACTAAGCGTTGTGAAATCTGGAGGGAACCTCCAGGTTTCCACGCTGGTTGTGACGGAGACTTAGAAGCGGGTGAGATGGATATCAGTGTGCAGGAGCCCACAAACAGATCCAAGACCTGAAACACAAGGAGAGTGGAAAGAAAGCGTTGTGCAATCTGGAAGGAACCTCCAGGTTTCCACGCTGGTTGTGACGGGACACTTACAAGCGGGTGAGATAGACATCAGAGTGCAGGAGCCCAGGAAGAGATCCAAGACCTGAAACACAAGGAGAGTGGAAAGAAAGCGTTGTGCAATCTGGAGGGAACTTCCAGGTTTCCACGCCGGCTATGATGGAGACTTTGAAGCGGGTGAGATGGATATCAGTGTGCAGGAGCCCAGGAAAAGATCCAAGACCTGAAACATAAGTGGAGTGGAAAGAAAGCATTGTGAAATCTGGAGGGAACCTCCAGGTTTCCACGCCGGCTGTGACGGACACTTAGAAGCGGGTGAGATGGATATTAGAGTGCAGGAGCCCAGGAAGAGATCCAAGACCTGAAACACAAGGAGATTGGAAAGAAAGTTGCCAGGAGATCTGGAGGGAACCTCCAGGTTTCCACGCCGGCTGTGATGGACACTTTGAAGCGGGTGAGATGGATATCAGAGTGCAGGAGCCCAGGAAGAGATCCAAGACCTGAAACACAAGAAGAGAGTGGAAAAAGAAAGCGTTGAAATCTGGAGGAACCTCCAGCTTTCCACGCTGGTTGTGACGGACACTTAGAAGCGGGTGAGATGGATATCAGAGTGCAGGAGCCCACAAACAGATCCAAGACCTGAAACACAAGGAGAGTGGAAAGAAAGCGTTGTGCAATCTGGAGGGAACCTCGAGGTTTCCACGCCGGCTGTGACGGACACTTAGAAGTGGGTGAGATGGATATCAGTGTGCAGGAGCCCACAAACAGATCCAAGACCTGAAACACAAGGAGAGTGGAAAGAAAGTTGTGCAATCTGGAGGAACCTCCAGGTTTCCACGCTGGTTGTGACGGACACTTACAAGCGGGTGAGATAGACATCAGAGTGCAGGAGCCCAGGAAGAGATCCAAGACCTGAAACACAAGGAGAGTGGAAAGAAAGCGCCAGAAATCTGGAGGAACCTCCAGCTTTCCACGCTGGTTGTGACGGACACTTAGAAGCGGGTGAGATGGATATCAGAGTGCAGGAGCCCAGGAACAGATCCAAGACCTGAAACACAAGGAGAGTGGAAAGAAAGTTGTGCAATCTGGAGGAACCTCCAGGTTTCCACACTGGTTGTGACGGACACTTAGAAGCGGGTGAGATGGATATCAGAGTGCAGGAGCCCAGGAAAAGGTCCAAGACCTGAAACATAAGTAGATTTGAAAGAAAGCATTGTGAAATCTGAAGGGAACCTCCAGGTTTCCACGCTGGTTGTGACGGATACTTACAAGCGGGTGAGATGGATATCAGAGTGCAGGAGCCCAGGAACAGATCCAAGACCTGAAACACAAGGCGATTGGAAAGACAGCGTTGTGAAATCTGGAGGGAACCTCCAGGTTTCCACGCCGGCTGTGACGCACAATTACAAGCGGGTGAGATGGATACCAGTGAGCAGGAGCCCAGGAACAGATCCAAGACCTGAAACACAAGGAGAGTGGAAAGAAAACGTTGTGCAATCTGGAGGGAACCTCCAGGTTTCCACGCTGGTTGCGACGGACACTTACAAGAGGGTGAGATGGATATCAGAGTGCAGGAGCCCAGGAACAGATCCAAGACCTGAAACACAAGGAGAGTGGAAAGAAAGCGTTGTGCAATCTGGAGGGAACCTCCAGGTTTCCACACTGGTTGTGACGGACACTTAGAAGCGGGTGAGATGGATATCAGAGTGCAGGAGCCCAGGAAAAGGTCCAAGACCTGAAACATAAGTAGATTTGAAAGAAAGCATTGTGAAATCTGAAGGGAACCTCCAGGTTTCCACGCTGGTTGTGACGGATACTTACAAGCGGGTGAGATGGATATCAGAGTGCAGGAGCCCAGGAACAGATCCAAGACCTGAAACACAAGGCGATTGGAAAGACAGCGTTGTGAAATCTGGAGGGAACCTCCAGGTTTCCACGCCGGCTGTGACGCACAATTACAAGCGGGTGAGATGGATACCAGTGAGCAGGAGCCCAGGAACAGATCCAAGACCTGAAACAGAAGGAGATTGGAAAGAAAGCGTCGTGAAATCTGGAGGGAACCCCCAGGTTTCCACGAAGGCTGTAATTGATAGTTACAAGCGGGTGAGATGGATACCAGTGAGCAGGAGCCCAGGAACAGATCCAAGACCTGAAACACAAGGAGAGTGGAAAGAAAGCGTCGTGAAATCTGGAGGGAACCTCCAGGTTTCCACGCCGGCTGTGACGGACACTTAGAAGCGGGTGAGATGGATATCAGTGTGCAGGAGCCCAGGAACAGATCCAAGACCTGAAACACAAGGAGAGTGGAAAGAAAGCGTCGTGAAATCTGGAGGGAACCTCCAGGTTTCCACGCCGGCTGTGACGGACACTTAGAAGCGGGTGAGATGGATATCAGTGTGCAGGAGCCCAGGAACAGATCCAAGACCTGAAACATAAGGAGATTGGAAACTAAGCGCCAGAAATCTGGAGGAACCTCCAGGTTTCCAAGCCGGCTGTGACGGACACTTAGAAGCGGGTGAGATGGATATCAGAGTGCAGGAGCCCAGGAACAGATCCAAGACCTGAAACACAAGGAGAGTGGAAAGAAACCGTTGTGCAATCTGGAGGGAACTTCCAGGTTTCCACGCCGGCTGTGACGGACACTTAGAAGCGGGTGAGATGGATATCAGTGTGCAGGAGCCCACAAACAGATCCAAGACCTGAAACACAAGGAGAGTGGAAAGAAAGCGCCAGCAATCTGAGGAACCTCCAGGTTTCCACGCTGGCTGTGACGGACACTTAGAAGCGGGTGAGATGGATATCAGAGTGCAGGAGCCCACAAACAGATCCAAGACCTGAAACACAAGGAGAGTGGAAAGAAAGCGTTGCAGAAATCTGGAGGAACCTCCAGCTTTCCACGCTGGTTGTGACGGACACTCAGAAGCGGGTGAGATGGATATCAGTGTGCAGGAGCCCACAAACAGATCCAAGACCTGAAACATAAGGAGATTGAAAGAAAGCGCCAGAAATCTGGAGGAACCCCCAGGTTTCCACGCTGGCTGTGATTGATAGTTACAAGCGGGTGAGATGGATATCAGAGTGCAGGAGCCCAGGAAGAGATCCAAGACCTGAAACACAAGGAGAGTGGAAAGAAAGCGTCAGTGAAATCTGGAGGAACCTCCAGGTTTCCACGCCGGCTGTGACGGACACTTAGAAGCGGGTGAGATGGATATCAGAGTGCAGGAGCCCAGGAACAGATCCAAGACCTGAAACATAAGGAGATTGGAAAGAAAGTTGCTAGAAATCTGGAGGAACCTCCAGGTTTCCACGCCGGCTGTGACGGACACTTAGAAGCGGGTGAGATGGATATCAGAGTGCAGGAGCCCAGGAACAGATCCAAGACCTGAAACACAAGGAGAGTGGAAAGAAAGCGCTCTGGAGGAACTTCCAGGTTTCCACGCCGGCTGTGACGGACACTTAGAAGCGGGTGAGATGGATATCAGAGTGCAGGAGCCCACAAACAGATCCAAGACCTGAAACACAAGGAGAGTGGAAAGAAAGCGTTGTGCAATCTGGAGGAAACCTCAGGTTTCCACGCTGGCTGTGACGGACACTTAGAAGCGGGTGAGATGGATATCAGAGTGCAGGAGCCCACAAACAGATCCAAGACCTGAAACACAAGGAGAGTGGAAAGAAAGCGTTGCCAGAAATCTGGAGGAACCTCCAGGTTTCCACGCTGGTTGTGACGGACACATACAAGCGGGTGAGATAGGACATCAGAGTGCAGGAGCCCAGGAAGAGATCCATGACCTGAAACACAAGGAGAGTGGAAAGAAAGCGTTGTGAAATCTGGAGGGAACCTCCAGCTTTCCACGCTGGTTGTGACGGACACTTAGAAGCGGGTGAGATGGATATCAGTGTGCAGGAGCCCACAAACAGATCCAAGACCTGAAACACAAGGAGAGTGGAGAGAAAGCGTTGCCAGCAATCTGGAGGAACCTCCAGCTTTCCACGCTGGTTGTGACGGACACTTACAAGAGGGTGAGATAGATATCAGAGTGCAGGAGCCCAGGAAGAGATCCAAGACCTGAAACACAAGGAGAGTGGAAAGAAAGCGCCAGTGCAATATGGAGGGAACTTCCAGGTTTCCACGCCGGCTGTGACGGACACTTAGAAGCAGGAGAGATGGATATCAGAGTGCAGGAGCCCAGGAACAGATCCAAGACCTGAAACATAAGTGGAGTGGAAAGAAAGCGTTGTGCAATATGGGGGAACTTCCAGGTTTCCACGCCGCTGTGACGGACACTTAGAAGCAGGAGAGATGGATATCAGAGTGCAGGAGCCCAGGAACAGATCCAAGACCTGAAACATAAGTGGAGTGGAAAGAAAGCGTTGTGCAATCTGGAGGGAACCTCCAGGTTTCCACGCTGGTTGTGACGGACACTTAGAAGCGGGTGAGATGGATATCAGTGTGCAGGAGCCCACAAACAGATCCAAGACCTGAAACACAAGGAGAGTGGAGAGAAAGCGCCAGTAAATCTGGAGGAACCTCCAGCTTTCCACGCTGGTTGTGACGGACACTTAGAAGCAGGAGAGATGGATATCAGAGTGCAGGAGCCCAGGAACAGATCCAAGACCTGAAACATAAGTGGAGTGGAAAGAAAGCGCCAGCAATATGGAGGAACTTCCAGGTTTCCACGCCGGCTGTGACGGACACTTAGAAGCGGGTGAGATGGATATCAGAGTGCAGGAGCCCAGGAACAGATCCAAGACCTGAAACATAAGTGGAGCGGAAAGAAAGCATTGTGAAATCTGGAGGGAACCTCCAGGTTTCCACGCTGGTTGTGAAGGACACTTACAAGCGGGTGAGATAGATATCACAGTGCAGGAGCCCAGGAACAGATCCAAGACCTGAAACATAAGTGGAGCGGAAAGAAAGCGTTGTGAAATCTGGAGGGAACCTCCAGCTTTCCACGCTGGTTGTGACGGACGCTTAGAAGCGGGTGAGATGGATATCAGAGTGCAGGAGCCCAGGAAGAGATCCAAGAC